>NW_019272051.1:454370-471346 GCF_002738345.1 Cucurbita maxima | reverse complement strand
AAAAAAACCCAAAAAAAAAAAAAAAAAAAAAAAAAAAAAAGAGAGAGAAAAAGAAAAATGAAAATGCTCATCTTTCATGTAAAATATACTATGACATAAGAATATGGAATACTTGTGCCCGATTTCACATTTTTACACTGGTGCCCCAATACTGTCACTCTCTTATTATGCTGCCTTTATTAATTTCCTGATTTGGGTGGTCATATTAGTTTGATTTGCTGCCTATTTACTATGCTGTGAAAAGTAATTGTGGATTGTAGTTGCTTCTTCAAATAATGGCGTTCTTGTTTACAAATCCTTTGTAGTCTCATCTCAATTTGTCATAATTTTAGCTTAAATTGTTTTCCCCCCCAGATTTTTGGAACTCCGAAGGAACATCGACATTCGAAGCCGTACCATGATCATGTATTTGTTTTCTCCATTGTAGATGACCACATATGGTTCCGAAATTACCAGGTATGGTTTATTTATATTTTTACCTGTTACTGAATTTAATTCTCTCTATCGTTGGTTGCATCCAAATACACAACTTCCACATTTCATGCAAATCATGTACTTGATGCAGTCCTTTCTGTTGAATGTGAGCAAGAACTTTACCCATTGCTGGATCGTCTGCTTTCTTTTCTTTTTTGGTCTCAAAACAAGAAAGTTTTCGAAGTTCGGGTGCCTATTTAAAAGGTGTAGCTTGAGTGCAAAGTATGGGGACCTGAGGGACAATGTGTGTTTTTTGGTCAAGTAGTGTCTACCAGGATTCATTAGGTTGGAGGGGCTTGAGATTAAGCAAATTTTGGCGAATAATTTTTTGGGAGAGCCCAGGTTTCTCTTGTCCATATGTAAACAAAACTCTATTAATTTTTAGTTCAATTTCTAGTACCTATCAGATTTCTTAGTCCATTTTCATATAATTGTTGGTATAAGTTCTCGCTTGGCGGTTGCGTGGGCGTGTCATCCCCAACGAACCATTACTTAATGATGTGGCTTTGTCTTCTTTGTTTGGTGTGATTAGATAGCTGTTCCACATAATGAATCAGATAAAGTAGCTCGTGGAGGACTGGATAAAATGACTCTCATTGAGGTTATTAACCTTCCTCTCCCCGCTTTGTTTATAAATGAGTATTCACAATTTTTGGTTAACTTAAAAAATTTATATTTTACAGGTCGGTCCACGATTCTGTTTGAATCCAATCAAGATATTTGGTGGCAGTTTTGGAGGTCCAACCCTATACGAGAATCCGCTCTACGTATCGCCAAACCAGGTTAGACGACTCAACTTTTTGATGATTTGGGATTACACTTCTTCACTATGCCTTTACAATATAATTGAGGGTTTACTGAGGAGGCATTAGCTGCTATGCTTTTATGGTTTCTCCAAGTTCATTTTGTACAAGAGAACTGAAGTATAGGTATTACAGAAAAAGAAGTTATTTCAAAGGCCAATTATTCGTTATCTTCTTCAATTCAAGGTTCTTTGAGAAATGATCTGGCTCATCTCATTATGCTTGTAGTAATGTTTTTTCTATTCATGGTTGAATACCTGGAATTGCAATACTCCCTTGCATTCTTTAGAGAACACTAGTAGTGGGAGGTGGGGGGATGGTTGAGAGGGAGTCCTACGTTTGCTAATTAGGGAATGATCATGAGTTTATTAGTAAGGAATACATGTCCATTGGTACGAGGCCTTTTGGAGAAACCAAAAGCAAAATCATGAGAGTTTATGCTCACAGTGGACAATATCAATACCATTGTGGAGGTTTGTGTTTCCTAACATAGAATACTCAAATGTTGAACAAATAAGTTGTGAGCTTCGAAGATGTGGTCGAACAAAGGGTATATTTTGTTCGAGGACCCCAGAGAAGGAGTCAAGCCTCGATTAAGGGGAGGCTGTTTCAGGGCTCCATAGTCCTTAGGGGATGCTCTATTCTATAGTGTATTTTGTTTGAGGGGAGGATTGTTGAGAGAGAGTCCCACATTAGCTAATTTAGGGAATGATCATGGATTTATAAGTAAGGGTTTATAAGTAAGGAATACATCTCAATTGGTATGAGGTCTTTTAGAGAAACTAAAAGTAAAACGATGAGAGCTTATGCTCAAAATAGATAATATCATATCATTGTGGAGGTCCGTAATTCCTAACAAGCAGCTCATCTGATCTACGAACCGATGGAACCAAGTTCTATAATTTGAGCTTTACAATTAGACATAGACTTGCTCATGCTTTTGATGTCTCTCCATAGATTCGAGCGTTGGAGAAGAAGCAGAAGGCTGGAAAATACTCGAAGAAAGTTAAAGCGAAAACGAGGAGGAAGATGCACGAGTTATCAAATCCATTGGAACCGGACGAGTTTGCTGATATGTGGTAGGAATAGTCTTTGGATGGACTTCATCTTGTCTAGACTCAAAATTAAAGTTCCTCACCCCTCCAATGAAATGGGTATTTGTTCTCTAATGTACTGTTATCTATAGTGCAAATTTTGTCCTCGTTATTTATTTAAACCTGGAATTCTGTTTCTGTATGTTCAATGTTTGAATGCTTTAGATATGATTTTATAAGATATGTTACAATGAGTGGAGTAGTTCTAGTTACTCGAGATCGTATGGATTCTGGTTATGATCTTCTACACGACCTCATTGGTGACTTACACTCTAGTCCTAACAATTTGCAATTTGTATTCACCTACTTCATCCCACTATACTAGGAACTTGCACTGTTTCTTTGAACAATTTCATGTTATTATACGCGAATTTTATGAGGTGCAATTTGGAGGTCCCAATTACCTAATAAATCCAACACGTAGACACACAAAAATCCTTCCAGTGTTTGGTTTAGATGTTCGGTTTGTCTATCTGTCCATGAGTGAATAGCAGATTAAAACTCAATTGTGTACTTGCAACTTTTTGAAGGATACAATAAAATTTTGATGTGAAGAGTGGATTCCAATCCGACATGGGCTCTCCATGTAGTTTGACAATTTTCTTCATATATAGTTGTGCCGAATGTTCTATTATGCAGGTAACCGTTCTTAGTAGAAAACGTGTAGACTTGGTTGATCACCCATATCATCATGTGGCCTTTCAAAGTTCTTGGTAGACCTACGATGAAATTCAGTGTTATGTTCTTTCATTTTCACTAGGAGATGCGAGATGCTTAGAGGTGGGTTCTTTATTTCAGTGTCTTAACCTATATATTTCTTCATGTTGTGTCAATAAAAGTGTTGTTTGAGATCTTGGTACATATTAGTATCCATTGGATGCATGAAAAATAGTGAAATATGAGTTTTCGTTAGTGTCTCATTCCTCAGCTCATCATCTACGGGTACACATAAGCGTCAACCGCCACATTTGTCTTCTCTATGTCTACTGTATATCTACATTGTAATTCTTCACCTCTTCTAGTCATTTTCGTTGTCTCATATTAAGTCCAAGTCCATTCGGGGTGAAAAAGTATTTTAAGCTCTTGTGGTCTGTAAAAATATGTGTCCTCTCCAAATAGATAGTTTATCCATATTTTTAGCGTGAAAACTACCATGGCTAGCTATAAGTCATGGGTGGGATAATTAGCTCATAGTCAGCTCATAGTCGTTCAGTTGGTGAGAGGCATAGATAATGACCTTTTCATCTTGCATGAACACATATCCCAACCCTTTCTTGAAGGCATCACTATAGACCACATATTTTCCTACTCCGACCGATACCATGAGTATTGGGGCCGAAACTAGTATGCGTGAGACAATGAAATTGTGAGACCAATATAATGGGTGAAGGAGTGAAGCCACTTTATCGAGTTGGAGAGGTGAATGAGTGAAGCAATGAGACCAATAGGGAGAGGAGCGAGAGGAGTGCTCTTCGTAGCTAGTTCGAGGTCAACGTGACACTATGAGTGTTTACAATGGAAAAATCCATTCTACCTCTGCATATTCTCTCTTGGTATGAATTCATCATATTCTCATTAGTCGAGGATGAATTCATATTCTCACTCTTGGTATGAATTCATCAATGGGGATCCCTACTAGTTGGGGATGTCTAACTTATATAACCACATTGACAGCTGGAACTTCACAAATCCAGAAAGTTGCTTCACATGCCTCGATCCACACAAATGAACTTCTTTCGTCACTTCGTAAACACTTGAATAATCAATTCCATGAACATAACAATCATATCTATTAAACTGAACGACATGACCACGAACTCATAATAACCATACCGTGATCTAATGTCATTTTTGTACGACTTTCTCCATTATTTTGATTTGACGGTAAAGTCATTGCAAATCAATTTTAAAAGATTCCATCGCCTCTCTTAGTCGAACAAATTTCTTCGATAGATGTAGAAGTTGATACAATAAGAATAATGGAAAATAATTAACTAAGGAAGAAGAATTTAAAGAAATATTTTTTATTTACGAGTCATATTTTTAAATATTGAACGGTATAAGCAAAAAGGGTTTATAGCTCAGTGACAGAGCATTTGACTGCAAATCAAGAGATGTTGGTTGGGCCTTTTTTTTTATTTTTTTATTTATTAAACAATTTTAATTAGACTTTAACACATTAATGTTCGAAAATCTAAGTTGGCCTCTTTTATCAGCTTATCTTATCTTATGAATCTGAAAAACCTCTGTTTTCTCTCGTTTCCTCCTCCGTTCTTAGAGCGAGAGAGACAGATTCCCGAAAATGGCTGTAATCCTCGATTCCTTCTTACCTCCAATTCACACACTCAGTTCTTCTTCTCGGAAATGGATTCCAACCGCTTCCCCGTCTCCGCGATGGCCGCCAATCGATTCATCCCCCAAATCTCGCTTCTCACTCACCTCTGAATCTAAACCGGTAATTCTTCCAAAATTACTACACAAACTGTAATCTGGAACTTGTTGCTTGCATTTATCGGCATCGCTTTCTAATATGTAACCAGATTAAAGCCCTTGCAGTTCCGAGGAGGAGTGCAATGGCGTTAATCTTGTAATCTGGAACTTGTTTCTTGCATTTATCGCTATCGCTTTCGCTTTATAATTTGTAATCAGATTAAAGCCGTTGCAGTTCAGAGGAGGAGTGCAATGGCGTTGATCTTGTAGTCTGGAACTTGTTTCTTGCATCTATCGCTATCGCTTTCTAATATGTAACCAGATTAAAGCCGTTGCAGTTCCGAGGAGGAGTGCAATGGCGTTGATCTTGTAATCTGGAACTTGTTACTTGCATATATCGCTATCGCTATCGCTTTCTGATATGTAATCAGATTAAAGCCGTTGCAGTTCCGAGGAGGAGTGCAATGGCGTTGATCTTGTAATCTGGAACTTGTTTCTTGCATTTATCGCTATCGCTTTCTAATGTGTAATCAGATTAAAGCCCTTGCAGTTCCGAGGAGGAGTGCGATGGCGTTGATCTTGTCCTCTTGTATTTTCTCGAATTCGGCAATGGCTGAGCAATCTGTTGGATTATTGGAATACATTGACACATTTGATGGCTATTCGTTCAATTACCCTAAGAATTGGATTCAAGTTCGGGGGGCGGGGGCTGACATATTCTTTAGGGATCCGTTTGTTCTTGATGAGAATATTTCCGTGGAGTTCTCGTCGCCGTCTTCATCTAGGTATAAGAGCGTTGAGGATTTGGGACCTCCTGAAGAAGCGGGGAAGAAAGTGCTGAAACAGTATTTGACAGAGTTCATGTCTACAAGGCTTGGGGTTAGAAGGGAATCCAACATTCTTTCTACTTCTTCAAGAATGGCGGATGATGGCAGGACTTACTACCAAGTTGAGGTAATGTGAATATTGAGAAGTTTTATATAATTATTGTCCCATCTTTTCCTGCTTGAATTTTATCCATTTTGGAAGGTGGTTTACACAAAATTTTGAAAGTTCACGAACATATTTAAGATCTAATACAAATTCAAATTTGTTTGATAAAACTTGTAGACCCCATCTCAATTGGAGAGGGAAACAAAAACATTTTTTATAAGGGTATAGACACGATCTCCCTAGTAGATGCGTTTTAAAAATTTTGTAGGGAAGCCTGAGGACAACCCAAAGAGGACAATATTTGCTAGCGGTGGACTTGGGCTGTTACAAATAGTATCAGGACACAGCGAGGACACTTAGCCCTGAAGGGGTGGACACTGGGAGATGTGCTAGCAAGGTCGTTGGATCTCGAAGGGGGTGGATTGTGAGATTCCACATTGATTGGAGAGAGGAACGAGTGTCAGCAAGGAGGCTAGGTCTCGAAGGGGGGTGGATTGTGAGATCCCATATCTGTTAGAATCGAAGCATTGTTTTATGAAAACCTCTCTAGCAGACGCGTTTTAAAAACGCATGAAAGAGGACAATATTTGCTAGCAGTGGACTTGGGCTGTTATAAATAGTATCAGGACACAGCGAGGACGCTTAGCCCCGAAGGGGGTGGACACCGGAGGTGCGTCAGCAAGGACGCTGGGTCCCGAAAGGGGGTAGATTGTGAGATCCCACATCGGTTAGAGAGAGGAACGAGGAGGCTAGGCCCCAAAGGGGGGTAGATTGTGAGATCTCACATCGGTTAGAAACAAAACATTCTTTATAAGGTTGTGAAAACCTCTCTCAGGCAGACACGTTTTAAAAACACGTGAAAGGAAAAACCCTAAAATGACAATATTTTCTACCTTTTGAGATTTCATAGTTCATTCTTTGACATTAAATAATGTAGCGTCTCTAAAGTAGTTAGTTTACTATTTTTTTTTTCACGATAGCTTAACTTTTAACAAATGTTAGACTCGAGTTTATGATGTCGTTTAGCTTCTTTGATCTACATTTCTTCAAATGCATCATAACTATCTCCAATAATTGTATTATGTGCATATCAGGTAAACATAAAGTCATATGCAAACAACAATGAACTGGCAGTAATGCCACAGGATCGGGTGGTTCGTCTGGAATGGGACCGAAGATATCTCTCCGTTCTCGGAGTCGAAAACAATCGGCTATATGAACTGAGATTACAAACCCCAGAAAATGTGTTTGTAGAAGAAGAAAATGAGCTGCGTCAAGTTATGGATTCTTTCAGAGTCAACAAAGTGAATGCATGAAATGAAACACAAGAGGAGGCTTGTTTTCAGATACAATAGCTGAAATATTGTACTTTCTGTCATCAAATCACTACTGGATTTTACAGTTTGATATTGGAATCCGCTCTCACTAATTTAACATTGAACCAAAGATTGACACACTATCAATTTCAATGAAACAGGCATCATTTAAGGATTGTGCTCACTTCACACTTGGGTAGTACCGTTATAGCTTAGGACCGAACTTCGAACTTCCCAGCTCGTGTTAGAGCTCGAAAGCCTTTGTAAGGATGATTCGGCAAGTTCTTCACGTCGAGTTTATCTACTTGCAGGCCAGAGAGAACTACACCCATGATCTTAAAACGCACTTGAAATGTTGGAAATATATGAAGCTGTTGTAATCCTGTCTCGAGTGTTAATGTTCCAGACATTGAAGGGGTTTTATCTTTTGGCATCTTTCCAATTGTCCAAGAACACATCTGTAGAAATAAAACGGTATTGAATTTTTAGTATATCATGAGAGAATAAGAATAAGAAGAATAGAATATAGTTTCCTTAAACAAATGAACGTACAACACTAATTCCTCTTATAAAAAATTGTTACGAATCACGAACTTCTACAATGATATTGTCCACTTTGAGCATAATCTTTCGGGCTTTGCTTTTGATTTCCCCAAAGACCTCATATCAATAGAGATGGTATTCCTTACTTATAAACCCATGATTATCTCCTTAATTAGTCAATGTGAGACTCTGTCTCAAGAATCCTCCCCTCGAACAAATATACCATAGAGCTTCCCCTTAATCGAGGCTCGACTCCTTTTTTGGAGCCATCGAACAAAGTACACCCTTTGTTCGACACTTGAGTCACTTTTGACTATACCTTCAAGTCTCACAACTTCTTTGTTTAACATTTGAGGATTCTATTGACATGACTAAGTTAAGGATATAACTCTAATACCATATTAGAAATCACGAACCTCCACAATGGTATGGTATGATATTGTTCACTTTGAGCATAAGCTCTCTCATAACTTTACTTTTGGTTTCCCCAAAAGGCCTCATACCAACCGAAATAGAATTCCTTACTTATAAACTCATGATCATCTCCTTAATTAGCCAATGTGGGACTGCCTCCCACCAATCCTCAACAATCCTCCCCTCGAACAAAGTATACCATAGAGCCTCCCCTCAGACCTATGAAGCCCTCAAACAGCCTCCTCATAATTGAGGCTTGACTCCTTTTTTGGAGTCATCGAACAAAGTACACTATTTGCTCGACGCTTGAGTCACTTTTGACTATATCTTCGAGGCTCACAACTTCTTTATTCGACATTTGATAATTCTATTGACATAGCTAAGTTAATGGCATAGTTCTAATACCATGTTAGGAATCACAAACCTTCACAATGATATGATATTGTTCACTTTGAGCATAAACTTTCCTGACTTTGCTATTGGTTTCCCCAAAAGACCTCATACCAACAGAAATAGTATTCCTTACTTATAAACTCATGATCATCTCCTTAATTAGCCAATGTGGGACTCTCTCTCACCAATGCTCAACAATCCTCCCTTAAACAAAGTACACCATAGAGCCTCCCCTGAGGCCTATGAAGCCCTCGATCAGCCTCCCCATAATTGAGGCTTGACTTCTTCTCTGGAACTCTCAAACAAAGTACACCCTTTGTTAGATATTTGAGTCACTTTTGACTATACCTTCGAGGCTCACAACTTCTTTCTTCGACATTTGAGGATTCTATTGACATAGCTAAGTTAAGGGCATATCTCTAATACCATGTTAGGAATCACAAACCTCCACAATGGTATGATATTGTCCACTTTGAGCATAAGCTTTCATGGCTTTGCTTTTGGTTTCCCCAAAAGGCCTCATACCAACAGAAATAGTATTCCTTACTTATAAACTTATGATCATCTCCTTAATTAGCCAACGTGGGACTCCCTCTCAACAATGCTCAACAATCCTCTCCTTGAACAAAGTACACCATAGAGCCTCCCCAGAGGCCTATGGAGTCCTCGATCAGCCTCCCCATAATTGAGGCTCGACTTCTTCTTTGGAATTCTCAAACAAAGTACACTCTTTGTTAGATATTTGAGTCACTTTTGGCTATACCTTCAAGGCTCACAACTTCTTTGTTCGACATTTGAGGATTCTATTGTCATAGCTAAGTTAAGGGCATAACTCTATACCATGTTAGGAATCACGAACCTCCACAGTGGTATGATATTGTCCACTTTGAGCATAAGCTCTCATGGCTTTGCTTTTGGTTTCCCCAAAAGGCCTCATACCAACGAAAATAGTATTCCTTACTTATAAACTCATGATCATCTCCTTAATTAACCAATGTGGGATCCCTCTCAACAATGCTCAACAATCCTCTCTCAACAATGCTCAACAATCCTCTCTTTGAACAAAGTATACCATATTTCACATGGAGATCCCAAGAAAGAAACTTACATATTCATCATATAAACACCAGTCAGAAATTGTCAAATACCAATTTAAAAAGTCACTACAATGAAACTGAAAACAACCTAAAAAGGCATTTAGCATAACTCTTTTGGTCGATTAGCAAGCATGGATGGAATATAACTCCTTTTCAGTTTAACAAAATGATGAAACTATTACCTTATTAGATAGGATGTTCACTGTTCCATAATTTGAAGTAAGGTCAACTGATAAAACACATGAGGGCAACTGAAACTGCACATCGATTGAGTCAATTGGCTTTCCAGGATCATGTCGAATTCCTACTAACACACTGACCCGGCACGTCCCAGCATCTGATGTAAACTGAGGCTTTACATATACAGGAGTATTCTTCAACTTTCTAACCCTGAATGAAACTAAGATTTAGTAAGGAAGGAATACTAATAATTAACATATAATAAGGTGAAAAAGTAGATACTTTCCAGAATCCATGTTCAATTTATACATACCTGTAACTCATGAGCTTAAACTGCCCATCAGGAGGCACAAATGATAGGATCTGATGTGATTCCCATGGGCGAAACCGAACACAGGGATGGAATCTCACATCATCAAGAATTGAAGGGTTTGCAAATGAGAGTGTCAAATCAGGAAGACCAGATAGATGAGAATTTACTTGAATTTCACCATAAATTTCACACTTAACCAGGTGCCCATCCCTGAACAAGACAGTTCAACAGCAAGATTCAATATAACATGTCTACTATTCTCATGTGCTTGTTATTCATTACAACTTCAATTGAGATGCATTAGTGGAAGGTGTAGGATTTCAGCAGCCAAACCGAATACTAATTTAATGGTAAACGTATAATTGGTGAATGGAATACGTAACGATATTTATTATAAAAATGAAAACTAGAGAAAAGCTTTTAGAACCTGTTTAGAATTGCATCCATCTCCTCCACAAGTTCAACATTAACTTCATTTTTAGCATATTTTGGATCTGTTGATCTCCATGGAACATGAGATGCGATTGCACCTGGAATGGTGTCGCTAACATTCGAACTGTTACCAGTCACGACACTCAAAACTTTGCTGACAAGGTTCGGTGGAGCTATGATTTCTCTCAGGATATTAGGTTCTGTAGTGAGGGGGAAGCCATTGTCTATCATCTCATCCAGAAGCTACAAATTCCAAATGTCTAACAATGACTTTTTTTTGTTGAACCAAATGAAATTAACAATCTAAGAATGAATTAAAATCCGCCATGTTTATACGTGAATTGGTTCGGGCGTACCTCATATACAATGACAAAGTTATCCTTTACCAAATCTTCATTCAACTCCCCAAGATAATCTGTCAGAACATCCGCCACTCTGCAGAGGAACTAAGGATCAAAAGTTAAGAAATCAAATATCCAACCTAATTTCTTGCTCATTCTAGAGAAGAAATTTTACCTCAATCCCCATTAAAGGCGGCATTTCAACTTGGGTGCAGGCCAAGAAAGTGATTCCGTCACGAACAACTTGGAAAAGATAATGTGTCGGAGAAGCAATCACCGGCTGCAGCTAAAAATAAATGGGGGGAGAAAAGAAAACAAAGAATCAAATTCAATCCAACATCGAATTATCATATAACGAAAAACCTAACTCCGAACAAATACTTACAAATCAAAGATCCAGATACCAAAATCTAAAAGAAAAACCTACAATTCACAAATAGAGTAGTTTTGAATGGAAATTTTGCGATTCTAAAGGTACCTTGAAGGAATCACCTTGAGATACGGATTGCTCCCAGAACCAAGCACAAATAGATCGGTCGACACGATGGCCAGTGAGCTGTTTCTCCAGCATAATCTCTCTGCAAAATCCAACAGTAAAAGAGGAGCAACATTTGAATTGGAACGAACAATTCAGGGACAAAACTGTGACCGAATATCGGATGATGAATTACTGTTTATAGGTAATGAGATTAACTCTTACCCTGAATCGGATAGCAGAAATATGCATTGCAACATCTCTTAAATCGGCGTCTGAAAGCGAGAAATGAGGCTTAAGCGCGCACTTCGCAGAGAGACGAATGACGAAGATCGATTGATATGAGCATAGGAAAGGGGTTCTTCACTCCGGCCGCACATTGATCCCACTCGGTTGAAATTTTGTTTCAAACTCACCAAAAGTTAAGAGTAGATTAGATTGATAAAAAATATTGATTATCGTTAAAAAAAAAAAAAAAAAATTTTAAAAACTTTTATTTAACATAAAAAAAAAAATAAAATAAAATAAATTAAGAAGTTTACAAATAAACACATTATAAAAATAATTAGTTTACAACAGAAAAATAAAATTTGATATTTAAAAATAGTATAAAATATATGAATAATTGTTGGTTTATTCCTATTATAAATAATGGTATAAAATATGGAAGTGTTTTTTTAATCTTAAAAAAAGAGGTTTATGAAATAGAAATTATATTTTCTTTTCCAAATAAAAATAAAATAAAATAATAATATCTAGTAACACTTGTTAACAACTTTGACAAATCTATGAATATGTAACTTTATCTCAATATATTTAATAGGACTTTGTTCGTTTCAGGTTAACTCGAAATTTGTCTAATGAACTAGAAACTCGAACTAAACCTATTTGATTCCACAAAATTAACCTAACTCCTATAATTCGAGTTGATTTGGTTTGGATTTTTAGGTTCAATATTTGTTAGCGATGGGCTTGGGCTGTTACAAATGGTATCAGAGTTAGTCACCAGACGATGCAAGACACTGGTTGGAGTAGGGTTAGACCCTCTCTATAGTAAATGCATTTTAAAACACATCTAGCTGACGACGATACGTAATGGGTCAAAGTGGACAATCTAGGCTTAGGCTTAGAGCATAAATCCAACATTGGTCATGGATGCCATTAGAGTTTACAACTAGACCATTTATTGAGTATTTTTATGCTCACTAACTTCTTTTTTAAGTGATAGCTGATCAGTTGGTTGAGGTGGGGAGTGTTGAGGAGCTATGTGTCACAATCATCTTTTCTTGGTAGCGGATTTGGCGATTGTGCGGCACCCACTTTTAGCACTGAGTGAGTCAAGTCAACTTTAGATCACGTTGCATACGGTCAGGCAACGTATAATCAAGCCTCAAACCTCGATTTGAAAAGAAGATCTTAGAAATTGGAGCAAAGAGATTTTGGAAAAAGAGTTTGAAAGCAAGAATGAGAGAGAGATTGAGAGTGGTGTTATATAGCATGCAACCAAAAAGGCAACAACAATGGCTTAAACAATATATAATTTTTCGGGTAGGGAGAGTTTAACAGCTAGTCACATCTCTCTACAGTACATTTTGAGGCATTTCATGTCTACCAAGTGTAGCCATGATTTTCGCTGAAACATCATACTCTTAGAAAAAACAAGAAGGAAATAATATAACATGAAAGTAGTAAAAGAAAGCGATAAAGTAGTACAAGGCAAGGGTTTCGACGTGTAACGAGCATGCGACCATGGGGAACACGCCTTGGACAAGCATGACCGTGACATCCTTCCCCAGTTGGTTGACATCCTTGTCAATTGTCTCATTTCTTCGAAATCTGCAATCTGAAGTGCGGCTTCTTCAGGTAGTCGGCACGTTCCTAGCTGATTTTTGCTTATGGGAGTCCTTTCCAGACTAAAAATTCTTGTAAGTTGTGCTTTGGGTTGTCAATACGACGGGTTCGCTCGACCAAAATCTCCTCTACTTCCATTGTAACTGGGGGTCGTGTCACTTGGTTGCGTTGATAGTCATCGTCGTCTGGGCAATATGGTTTTAGGTTACTTACATGGATGACGGGATGAATCTTCATCCATGTAGGTAATTGGAGACGATATGAAGTCCTTCCGACTTTCTCAATGACTTCGGTTGGTCCTTCATATTTTCGCACTAATCACTGGTCCCTATTCCCATGGAATCTAAATTGTTCTGGCCTCAGCTTGATCATAACTTGGTCACCAACCTGAAACTCTAATGATCTTCGTTTTTTATCTACCCACTTCTTCATTCTTCGTGAAGCTTTCTCCAAATACGCTTGTACTACTTCGGAGGTTTGCTTCCACTCTTTGGTAAAGTTGTACGCTTGAGGGCTTCTCTCGGCATAGGGGTGGTTAATGATATGGGGCATGAGTGGTTGTCTACCATATACTATTTCAAAAGGGATTTTTCCTGTCGACGAGCTTTGCTCACAATTGAAGCTAAATTGAGTAACGTCGAGCATCTGTACCTAGTTTTTCTATCCATCAATGAAATCATGTAAGAACTCTTCGAGCATACTATTGAACCTTCTAGTTTGTCCGTCAATTTGGAGATGATAGCTTGAAGAGATGTTTAGGATCAACCTCAATTGCTTGAACTACTCGGTCCAAAAGGTCCTTGTGATTCTCCCATCGCAATCACTGATAATGCTAGTGGGAATACTCCACAACTCGACAACTTGTCGAAGGAATAGTTGTGCGGTTGCTTCAGTAGAGCATAACTTGGGAGTTGGGACGAATGTGACATATTTGGAGAACCTATCGACAATGACCAAGATGAACTCCATTTCTTCTACCTTGGGGAGGTGTGTGATAAAATCTAGAGAAACACTTTCCTACGGTCAAAAAGGGACCGGTAGAGGTTCCAATAGTCTAACAATTTTGTTTCGTTCAACCTTGTCTTGTTGGCAGATAAGACAAATCTTTGTGAACTGTGTCACATCGCCGCGAAGGTTTGACCAATAGTACCCCTTTTTAGGAGGGCATAGGTTCTCTGCCACCCGTTGTCGCTTGCCCATGGTGTGTCATGACATTATTTAAGTAGGAGTTTCCTTAGGTTTCTCGAACGGGAGACGTAAAGACGATTTCCCTTGGTGAAAAGTAAATTGTCCTCGACCCAAAACTGACAAGTCTTCCCCTCCTTGGCTAGCTGCATGATGGCCTAGACGACCAGCTCTTTGGCTAGGTGTTCTTTGAGACTTCCTCGTATCATCCTGCTCAACTTACTTGCTTGTAGATGAGCTAACATGCACAGGGCTGCATGATCGCTCTTCAAACTTAGGGCATCTACAACTTGATTTTCTTTACCTTGCCTATGTTCGAACTGAAAGTCATATTCGGCCTCACAATCTTGCCAACACGCTTGTTTCAAAAATAACTTGGGTTGGTCAAAGAAGTGACATATGGAATTGTTGTTTGTCTTGACTACAAACTTAGCTACGAGGAAGTATTGTTGACTTCTGGCAATCGAGAGGAAATCGTCGGCAGAGTAAGAAACTTCCAAGGAAATTTGTTGGAAGAAAATGAAAACATAAAATGAAAGAGAGAAATCTCGAGATTTGATTTAGTGAAAAAAAAAAAAAGAGTGATTCTCATTAGATTCGCCTATTTAAATAATTAGTTTATCCTACAAATGAAAAGTGGCCAACTAAATTTGTGCCACTCCCTGAAGATGGCCACCTAAAAAATTGGTAATCCATTCGACGTGTTTTTCAAATGGTCAAGAAAATATTAAATAACTGACTAAAACGTATAAAAGCTAAATAAGGAAACCTCAGACTTTTATCTAACAATCTCCTCCTAAAACCAGTGGTACTTATTATTTGAACTCCGATCTTTGAACAAAGTTCCTCAAATTTTACTCGCGCCAGAGACTTGGTGAAGATGCCTCCAAGCCGTTCCTCTGTTCGGATGAAGTCAATCTTGATAAGCCTCGATCTGTACACTCCTGAATATAATGGAACTTGATCTCTATGTGCTTGCTTCGGTCGTGCAAAACCAAATTTTTGATCAGGGAGATCGTAGCTTTGTTGTCCATGTAAAGCATTGGTGAATCGCCTTCTTTTCCGATGAGTTCTTCAATCAGTTGCGCAAGTTAGAATCCCCTATGTTGCTGTCGTCGAAGCGACAATGTACTATGCTTCGCAAGAAGATAAAGTAACTACCTTTTGCTTAGTTGATTGCCAGCAGATCGTGCCACTTGAGAGGAAGTAAATCATCCCGTCAGTGCTCTTACGATCATTAATGTCACCGACCATGTCACTATCACCATAGTCAACCAGCTCAAGCTTCTCCTTTTCTCTCCCTGTGCAGTATCTCACACCCCAGCCTTTGGTTCCAGCCACATAGCTCAGCCTTTGGTTCCAACCACATAGCGCAGGATGCGCTTGACAGTCACAAAATGCTCCTCTCTAGATGCTTCCATGAATCTACTCACGTATCCAACGAAATAAGCAAGGTTAGGGTGTGTGTTTACCAGATAGCGCAATCTCCCGACAATGCTGCGGTAATTGGTGGCATCGACTGCCGTCGTAGTGGCGGCCTTTCTTAGCTTGAGCCGGGCCTCCATTGGCGTCCTTGTAAGGTTACTATCAGCAAGCCCAGTTGTGTCCAGCAGCTTCTTAGCGTACGCATTTTGGCAAATGGTGATGCCGACAGTACTCTATTGCACTTTGATGTTGAATTAGTAGTTGAGCACGCCGAGATCGCTCATCTTGAAGTTCTTTGACATCTCCCTCTTGAATCTTTCGAGGACTTCCATGTCGCCTCCAGTGATTATGAGGTCGTCGATGTAAACTCTCACGATCAGTCACTGCTCGTTGTGGTTGTGCGTGTACATGTCATGCTCAGAGGTACTGCCAAGCTTCGCGTTCCAAGCTAGTGGTGCTTGCCGAAGCCCATAGAGTGCCTTGTGTAGGTGCAATACCTTGTTAGGGTTGTCATTGTCGAGGAAGTCCGATGGTTGTCAGATATAGACGGTCTCCTTCAGTTCTCCGTTGAGGAACGCAAATTTCATGTCCATGTGGCGAACCTCCTAGGAATGATGTGCCGCGATTGCCAGCAATAAGCAGACAGATTCCAGCCTTGCCACTGGCGCGAATACCTCCTCGAAATCCACTCCTTGCTTCTGGACTAGCCCTTCTCCACCAGACGGGCCTTGTGTTTCGCAACTTCTCCCTCTTTGTTACGCTTAAGTTTGAAGACCCATTTGAGCCCTATGGCTCGGTGTCCCATCGGCATGTCCTCCAGACTCCACGTCTAGTTCTCAGTGATGGATGTCATCTCCTCCTGCATTGCCTTTAGTCAACACGGGTTTCTTTATGCTTCGGCGAAGGTGTTCAGTTCATCTGCGCTGATGGCATGCAGTTTGGCCACCTCTTGTTCGAGTTCGTGCCCCACTAGTCCAGGTGGTTCACCTCCTCCCACTAGATCTTCCATCCTCCGGTACCAAGCCACCAGATAATCATCGTGATCGGCATCCAGTGTTGAATCCGCAGTCCGTGGTGTTGCAAACTCCACTAGTTCAGGGGGTACAGCTGCTGGCGGTGGCAGTTCCTGATGTTGCGCTTCTCCTTCTCCGGACTCGGTGACAAGGTACTCCACCGTGAACTGATTTTGGTTTTGGTTTGTCTCAGTCACGTCGTTCCACTATCAGAAGGTGCTTTCATCAAAGATGATGTTGCGAGACACGTGAGCTTCCCCCCCC
>NW_019272051.1:435685-453543 GCF_002738345.1 Cucurbita maxima | reverse complement strand
CCCGCCCCCCGCAGGATCATAGAGCCTGTACGCCTTGCTCCTAAGTTCGTAGCCGAAGAAGACGACCTTCAGCCCCCTGGGATCGAGCTTGGTGAGGTGGGGATGTGCTACCTTCATGTATGCGATGCAACCGAACACTCGGAGATGATGTACCGCTAGCTTTTTGTTGTACCAAGCCTCATGTGGCATCTTCCCGTCGAGGTTTCGTGTTGGCAATTGATTGAGGAGATAGACGGTCATCATTACCGCCTCTCCCCAGAACCTCCTAGACATCCTGGCCGTCATCAACAATGACCTTGCTGTCCCGACGATGGTCTGATTTTGGAGTTCCACCACCCCGTTCTGCTGGGGGGAGTAGGGCGTCGTTCATTGCCGCTGCATGCCGAGCTCGTCGCAGTACTTACCGAAGCTCGCTGAGGTGAATTCTCCTTTTTGGTTCGTGCGTAGCATTAGCATCTTCTTACCACATTCGGCCTCCGCTCGCGCTTGAATGCACTTAATCGCCTCTGCTGCCTCACTTTTCGCTTGTAGCAGTGTCAGCTACATGAAGCGGCTTTTGTAATCGACCAGCAAGAGAAAGAGGGTCATGCTGCCTGGGGTCGTCGGCTTGATTGGCCCACAGATATCACCGTGCACGAGCTCCAACGGCTCACCGACGCGGTAAGATGCTTGAGATGGAAAGGGGTGTGCCTCTTCTTGTCGATGAGACACCCATCGCACAGCCTGTTCATGCCTTCGATTGCCGCCAAACCATGCACCATCTCCCCCTTGTGTAGTTTTTGTAGAGCAGGAAAGTTCAAGTGCCCGTACCTTTCATGCCACCTCCAAGCTACTTCTTCGGTCCTGACCGAGAGGCTGATTGGTTGCTCTATCTCCAACTCCAGGATGTAAAGACAATTTGTCGTGCGCCGAACTTCCGTGAGAAGCCGTCGTCTATCATCACACATTTTGAGTAGCCCGCGCTCAATGGAAATGAAGCAGTTGGCCTCATCGAGTTGGCCCAGGCTCACAAGGTTAGCCTTGAGCCTCTGGATGAGTAGACGCCGTTCAACTTGCAGTGCTCGCTCTCCCTTGCAATGAACAGGATTGTGCCGAGCCCTTCGATCTCGACGACAGAGCTGTCGCCGAATTTTACTGTCCCACAAATCCCGGAGTCGAGCTCGGGAATGCGGATCTAGCCCTGGTCATATGGTTTGTTGCCCCTGTGTCGAGGACCCATTGTCAGTGCTCATGCTACTCGCCCCTCTCGCCTATCTTAGTGAACACTCGCTCCTCCTTCAGTTGAATTGGCTCCCCAACTGGTGCCTTTGTTACGCCTAGCTGGAGCTCTTCCTTGGGTTCGACGCTCACCATGAAAAGAGCCGGCTCTTCCTCCTCGGATCGAGCCACATGAGTCTTCTCTTTGTTTCTAAGCTTGCTCCAGCAATTCTTGCTCAGGTGGCCCTTCTTCCCGCAGTTCGAGCACTGAATTGGCCCGCTATCGGTCAATTTCTTCTTTTGATCCCCCTCTTTCCCCGCGTGTGCTCGCGAGATTTCCATGGCTACCGCCTTTGCGGTTGGAGGATATGTTGCTCTCGTTGGTGTTGTGGCGGAGCTTTAGGTGTGCAAGCCATTCCTCCTCAGTGAGGAGTGGATGACCCTCCTTGTCGACAACTGAAGCGGCATTCTTCTTCTGCTGCTCGACGTTGTGCAGTCATCCGATCACCTCTTCCACCGTTAGGTCATTCATGTCGAGTAATGTCTCGATTGAAATCACGACTTTCCGAGGTGATCGGGGGCGGCCTGCAGCATCTTCTTCACGATTTCTGTCTCACTGATGCTCCCACCGAGAGTGGTGATGCTGTTGGCGAGTCCCGTGATCCGCATTGAAAAGTCATCGACAGATTCGCTATCCTTCAAGCGGATCTTCGAGAGCTCCTTCTGCAGCTGCTCGATGTTGGATTCCCGCACTCGTTGCACACCAACCCGACGGGATTTGATTCCCTCCCAGGTCGATTGCACGGTGCGCTTGGTGGAGAGAGACGCCAACATCTTTGGAGGCAGAGACTGTAATATGGCGGTGAACGCCAGCCGATCCTCCCAGTACTCGATCGTTTCTCCTTCCTTCGGCTTGACAACGTGCCACAACCCTTGCGCCTGTAGGTTGACGCGCATCAACAAGGCCCACTCGTTATAGTTATACCTCGTCAACATCGGGTACTTCATAGAGGTAGTCGTCTCCCTTATCACTCGCTCGACGACAACTCGATGTTCGTCTTCACGGCGCCACCCTCTTAGTGACGGTGATGGAGATGCCAGCACTCAACGGCGGCGTGGAGGAGTGAGTGAGGTTGCCCGAGATGGACCCCACGATGTGGGTATTTTCGCGCTTTGTATTTTCTTCTACTTAACCTGAGACTCGTGTGTTGTTAGGTTTGATGGTGTTAATATAACACAACGGAAACAATTTGGATCTTAGGCACTTTTAAAACATCAATTATAATAGATAACTAGCATGTTCATAAGTATTAAAACTTAATGAATTTGAATACTAACCTTGTGTAATTCAAATTCCTTTTTCCTCATGAACCGATTTCGAACCACCACTAGTGTCTTCTCCACTATCCTCCGGTCTTAGAACAGGATTGTGGAATCCGGTGAGTGACTAAACTTGGGAGGGATTTAACATATATGAAGAGAGAGCTTGTGAGAATTTTCTCAAGGTCTTTTTCAAGGAAGAAGACCTTCCATGTACCATGATCACTCTATTTAAAGATTCATGTTTGCATGTTCATGCAAATTTGAGATCACCAAATTTTGATACTCAAAATTCCACTCAAATGTTTGGGATTATGTGGCAAGCATGCATGTCTGAGTTAACCAAATTTTGACATTCAAAATTCCACTAACATGATTTTTCCATTAAATGGAGTCAACATTTTGACATTCTCCATTTTAATTCAACAATTAATTTGAATAATTAATTTCAAATTAAAGTAACATTAAATAATTAATTAAACTATTTAATTAATATTTAATATTAATTCCAATGCCAATCTCAATCAATTCCGACACATAATGGATTGAGATATTTAAATCTTATTTAAATATCTCAAATTCTCTCTTTTTGTTTAATTCGTAAATAAAACAAAAATGTAGTTAAATATATCGTATATATGTAGCGCATATTCCCTAATTTGAATTCGACACTTCGAACTCACTCGTCACACTGTTCTATGGTTTAGTCCGATATGAGCTGGCAGAGGGACCTAATGGACCTATAATCATGGGCTCCAATGATCCAAGATTAACTGGTTAAACTCATTAACCTTGTTAACCAACATTCGTTAACTACTAGGACACTCCACTATAGCCTAGTAGTTGCACTCCCCTCACTATAGATATATTTCTGTCCATTTGATATAACCATGATTAGTAAGTCGATCCTTCACAGGTTGTTCGTAACTAGAGCTGGGTCAATTAGCCGTTTTACCTTTGAAGTTACTTCTTGTTCTTTATGTCCCACTGATCCTCTTATGAACAATTGGTTTGTGGTCCAACTAGTAAACCAAATCCCTCTCAGGCCAATGAGTGGGTGGGGCCTCTTGTTCAAGACCTGGAGTCAGTACTTAAGGGAACTACCTCTCTTCTATCCGTAAAAGTGGGTAGGAGCGAATTCCATCTTGCACCCCATGTCCCCAGCTATTCATCCAGTCTTAACCCTGAAATGGAAGACCTATTAAGTCGGCGAACTCGAGCCACTCTCACCCATGCAAATCTAAGGATAATTTCGAATGAACAGGAGTTCATGGTTAGCTCAGGATTAAGATCGAGTTACCTAGGTAATCGAATGAAAAGAAAATCAGTCTCAACAGTAAACGACATTATAAAGAGAGAGTGATTTTCTTCATGGTCCGATCTTATGCAATACTCATTGCATAGGACACCCCTACTCACATGTCTCCACATGTACAATTTAGTGATCACATTATTTATATCATATACAAAAGTGGGCCGCATCCATAGTGTCCCAAAATAAGGTACTCAGCCAGAGTGTTCTTAGTTTATTGGATTTAGATTAATGATCGTAAAGTTCACTTTATTCAATAACAATCTTTATTGAATAAACATCAATAATAACTTTATTATGAGTTTTAGGACATAAAACCCAACAAGGTTGATGTTATAACCAGTTGAGTTAATCAACTTAACTTTTGATAAAGTTTGCTCCTCTGCAATGATATACCGCTGGTGGATTAAACCAGCCTCTGATATCACTCGTTGACTTCTGCCAATTGAGAGAAAATCGTCAATGGAGTAAAAAATGGCCTAAGGAAATTTGTTGGAAGAAAATGAAAACAAAAAATGGAAGAGAAAGAAATCTTAAGATTTGATTTACTAAAAAAATAGTGATTTTCTTTGATTCACCTCTCTAGATAATTAGCTTATCCTAAAAATGGCCTAAAGTGGCAAGTAAATCTTGTCAAAGATGGTCATCTAAAAAATTGGTAATCCATTCTAGGTGTTTGTCAAATGATCAAAAGAAAATATTCAATAACCGAGTAAAAGTGTAAAAGATAAATAAGGAAACCTCATGCTTTTATTTAACCGGCATTGCCTCCAAACTCATAAACAATGGACTATTGTTAGCATTTCTTTCTCGGATGTTGCGTACCTTCTTTTTGCCTCATTTAGCTTCTGACTCTCGTATGCAATGGGTTGTCCCTCTCACAGTAGGACGCCCCATAGGGCGAAGTCTAACGCATCTGTTTCGACTTCGAAGGGTTTCTTCACGTTGAAAATCCCCAAAACTAGCCCTTCCATCATGGCGTTCTTTAAGTTGTCAAAGGCTTCTTACCAACATGGAGTCCAACTCCACTTGTTTCCCTGGTTCAGTAGTTCAGTCAGGGGACTTGCACGCTTCAAGAATCCTTCAACAAACTGTCAATAATAATTTGTTAACCTAAGGAAGGAGTGCACTTCTGTCACTAGAGAGGGGGTCTTCAAATCCTTGATGGCTTTGACTTTCTCTTCGTTCATACCCACCATGCCTGCTTCGATTATGTGTCTGAGAAAGTTAATTTGTTGTTGCGCGAACACACATTTTTCCCTCTTTACATATAGTTGGTGTTCTCTCAACTTTTTGAAAACTAATCGCAGGTGGTGTTGATGCTCTTCCATAGTGGAGCTGTAAACCACTATGTCGAGATATTCGTGGAAGACTTGGTTCATTAATATACAAAATGCGATAGGGGAATTATTTAGACCAAAAGGCATGACTAGGAATTCAAAGGTCCCATATCTAGTGGCGCAACTCGTTTTGGGCTCATCTCCCTCGGAAATTTGAACTTGATAGTATCCTAACCTTAAGTCAAGTTTCGAGAAGTACGTCACGCCATGTTGTCGATCGAAAAAGTCTGTAATGATGGGCAGAGGATACTTATTTCTAACCGTGATTTTGTTTAGGGCGCGGTAGTCTATGCATAGGCAAAGACTCCCGTCCTTCTTCTGAAATAACATCGGGGCTCCATAGGGAGTTTTCGCAGGTCTGATGAATCCGATAGTAAGTAGTTCATCTAGTTGTTTTCGTATCTCCGCTAACTCAGGTGGAGTCATTCTATAGGCGTTCTTTTCTGGGAGTTCCGACCCAGACATCAGTTCAATCTTATGGTCTATGCCCCAACGAGGTGGTAAGGTATTCGCTAGACTCTCTGGCATTACTTCGCGGTACTTTTCTAGTATGCGTTGTATTTTTATGGGAACGAATTCAACCGTTCCCTCAGTTTCAACCATAGGGATGACCATGAACGTTGGTTCGTTACACACAAGACCTCATTTAAACTTGAGCACCAAAATCATCTTGATTCCATCGGGCTTTTTGAAGCTTGTTTGAACAACGATAAGGGTTGATCCTGTTATGACTAAGTATTTATCCAAAGGCATGGGAATCACTTTATGTTTCAATAGGAATTTCATACCGAGTACCACATCAAAATCGTCCATTTTGATGATCAAAAAGTCCATTAGACTACTCCATGTTTCTAACTTGAGGGCAACCTTTCTCGCTATCCCAAAGATTGGTAGGGCCACAGAGTTGATGACCTTCATCTTTCTCGAGTCTTGATGCCACTTGATGTTCAACAGATTTGCTTCAGTTTCGATCATGAAGTTATGGGTGGCTCTTGAATTGACCATCGTACTCTTGTCCAATTTGTGATTCATCCATACTTCTATGGACATGAGACCTTTTTCAATCGATTCTTTTTGCTCCCCGGTCTTCTTTTGGTGTGCAAATAGGAACTTTAGGGCTCCCATCCAAGGACTTTCTATTTTCAACACTTTTTCAACTTCTTAACCCTCAGACTTTGTGTCTTAGTCCCGTCTAATGCGGCTTGGAACGCTTGTAGTGACACCTTCTTTGAGCACTCATATACCTTGTGGTTTCCTCTACATAGGATGTATGGTTGCGATTACCTCCACTCGAAGAGGCTTGGTTTCGTCTTGTGTCTTGAGAGGTCTTTTATGTCGTGTTCATAAAGTTTGGACTTCGCTCATGGCTTCAATCATTCTATGAACTATAAGATCTTATCTAGCTCGTATATCTGTCGGATGTCTAACATGAATAACAAGAATTATTTAACACACCCTCGAATGCTACCCGTGTGCTAAAGATCTTGAAATTTCCTTTTGGCTATGATCTCAACATTCCGTGGGAAGAATTTAGACCAAAACTCATGTTTTAGTCTTTTCCAAGTGTCTATTATGCATCGACCCTCTTGGATGTCCACACACTTCGAAACCCACCACAATTTCGACTAGTTAGTCGACGTGGAACTTATTCAACCGTTTGGTTGCAGACATGTCTATCAGGTCACTTTGGAGTCAACTAGGCTATGATACCAACTGTCACAATCGCCTTTTCTTGGTAGCGGATTTGGTGATTGTGCGGCACCCACTCTCAGCACTGAGTGAGCCAAACCAACTTTGGATCGCGTTGCCTACAGTTGGGCAACGTATACTCAAGCCTCGGACCCCAATTTGAAAAGATATCTTAGAAAACAGGGTAGGGATGTTTTAGAATAAGAGTTTGAAAGCAAGAATGAGAGAGAGATTGAGAGTGGTGCTATATGGCATGCAAGCAAAAAGTCAACAACGACTTAAACAGTATATAACTTTTCGGGTAGGGATAATTTGAGTATATAACTTTCGAGTAGGGATAATTTGAGAACTAGTCGCATTCCCCTAAAGTACATTTTGAGGCATTTCATGTCTACCAGGTGTAGCCATGATTTCGTCGAAACATCATACTCTTGGAAAAAACAAAAGAAAATATTACAACATGAAAGCAGTAAAAGAAAGCGATAAAGTAGTACAAGACAAGAGTTTCTGCCTTGTACAAGCATGATCATGACACTGTGCAATCCCAAAGGGTACTATATTAAGATGTCAATCTTTTAGTATTTAATATGGTCTCTTTGTATCCCATACCCAATCCCTAGTTTTTTAAAATAAAATTCAAACCCTTCTTTCAATTAGTTAATGTTTTGTTTTCATCTTTTAAATGTTGTTTTGGTTTTAAATTCGTAAAAGAATTATAGCGTACTTGAATGAAACGTTCATTCCAAACATCCATCAGCTCATATGTTGTAGTCATGCTCTCTAACTTTTCGGCTAAAACATTAGTTATATGCTTGCCAAAATATAGATTCTTGCCTTTTCATTGGCAGTTATCCAACAATCATATGCATCACAAACATTTCGGGTAACATTAGCGGTAGTTACTTGAGGACATTCATTAGTTAGAATGAATTTCATAGCATCTACCACAAATATATTTTTTATGTCATTTTTTAAAGTTGTACCGTTATTACCATTCAATTTGGCATAATGCTGTAGGTAGGTCAAGTGTTCGTTTACAAAACAGAGACATTCTCTACCAAATATTAGGATATGTGGTCACATTTCCTTTCGTGCAAACGACATAAAGAAAAGTGTCCATAGCAAAATGAAAAGGAAAATGAAATAAATAAAAGGGGCCAAACAAATTCAAACCAATGACCTCTAAACTACAATCAAATGTTCTATCACTAAGTTATAGGCCCATTTTGTATCAATTTAACCTTAGTGATTCCTCAGTAAGTAACCAACCTTAGTGACCTCTGTGTAAGTGTGATCTCTCATGTTACAGTTTTATTCTAATAAATGCGAGGATATGTTCGGAATTGGAAATAAACTAGGACCCTGTGTCCCGGTCTATTTTAGATGTTCACCTTGATCTACGCAAAAATCTTCTATAGGCTGAGCTATGGACCCATTTTGTGTGATCTCAAACTTAGTGAACCCTTGGTAAGTGACCAAATGAACTACGAAAAAGGAGACCAAAATTCGCCATGAGGCCCTACATGGATTTCTAAAACATTGATGACCAAGTTCAAACCAGTGACATCTAATATAGTTAAAATAACTGTGACCCTATCTTTTTCAGTGTCCAAAAGCAGCCATGAGCACATTTCAATCCATGCAAACGAAATATTTTCAGTGTCCAAAAGCAGCCATGAGCACATTTCAATCCATGCAAACGAAATATAGAATAGTGTTCATGACAAAAATTAAAAGGAGACTCAAGAGAAAGAGCCCAATTGGGTTCGAATTGGTGACCTCTTGATTTGCAGTCGCCTACTCTACCACTGAGCTATGGACCCATTTTGGATGATTTAAAACTTAGTGAGCACTCAGAAAGTGATCACATTTCATTCCATGCAAACGAAATAAAAAATAGTGTTCATGACAAAAAATAAAAGGAAATAAAAATGAGTGATGGACCCATTTTGGGTGATCCGAAACTTAGTGAGCACTCGGAAAGTGATCACATTTCATTCCATGCAAACGAAATAAAGAATAGTGTTCATGACAAAAATTAAAGGAAATAAAAATGAGTGAAAGAAACCCAATCAAGTTCGAACCAATGACCTCTTGATCCGTAATCAAATGCTCAACCACTGAGCTATGAACCCATTTTGGGTGATTCCAAACTTAGTGAGCAATCAGAAACTGATCACATTTCATTGCATGCAAATGAAATAACAAATAGTGTTCATGAAAAAAATTAAAGGAAATAGAAAAGAGAGAAAGGGCCCAATCGGGTTCAAAACGGTAAACTCTTGATCTGCAGTCAAATGCTTTACGACTGAGCTATGGACTAATTAAAGGAAATAGAAATGAGTGAAAGAAAGAGCCCAATCGGGTTTGAAGCGGTGACCTTTTGATCTGAAGTCAAATGCTCTACCACTGAGCTATAGGCCCATTCTGGGTAATCCTAAACTAAGTGAAGACTCGGAAAGTGATCACATTTCATTATATGCAAACGAAATAAAGAATAGTGTCAACAGTGTTCAAAATGCTCTACCACTGAGCTATGGACCCATTTTAGGTGATCCCAAACTTAGTGAGCACTCGAAAAGAGTGTTTATGACCAACTGGGTTCGAACAAGTGACCTCTTAATTTGCAGCCAAATGCTCTACCACAGAGCTATGGACCCATTTTGGGTGATCCCAAACTTAGTGAGCACTCGGAAAGGGATCACATTTCATTCCATGCAAATGAAATAAAGAATAGTGTCAACCGTGTTCAAAATGCTCTACCACTGAGCTATGGACCCATTTTAGTTGATCCCAAACTTAGTGAACACTCGAAAAGAGTGTTTATGACCAACTGGGTTCGAACAAGTGACCTCTTGATTTGCAGCCAAATGCTCTACCACTGAGCTATGGACCCATTTTAAGTGATCCCAAACTTAGTGAGCACTCGGAAAGGGATCACATTTCATTCCATGCAAACGAAATAAAGAATAGTGTTCATGACAAAAATTAAAGGAAATAAAAATGAGTGAAAGGGCTCAACTGGGCAAACGAAATAAAGAATAGTGTTCATGACAAAAATTAAAGGAAATAAAAATGAGTGAAAGGGCTCAACTGGGCAAACGAAATAAAAAATAGTGTTCTTGACAAAAATTAAAAGAAATAAAAATGAGTGAAAGGGCTTAACCGGGTTCGAATCGGTGACCTCTTGATCTGGAGTCAAATGCTCTACCACTGACCACTGAGTTATGGGCCCATTTTCGGTGATCCCAAACTTAGTGAGCACTCGTAAAGTGATCACATTTCACTCCATGCAAACGAAATAGAGAATAGTGTTCATGAAAAAAATTAAAAGAAATAGAAATGAGTAAAAGGGCCCAACCAGGTTCAAACCGATGTACCTCTTGATTTGTAGTCAAAATGCTCAACCACTAAGCTATGGACCCAGAAAGTGAAAGAGTCCAACCGAGTTCGAACCGATGACCTCTTGATTTGCAGTCAAATACTTTACCACTGAGCTATGGACCCATTGAGTGAAAGGGTCCAACCGGGTTCAAAACGGTGACCTCTTGATTTGCAGTCAAATGCACTACCACTTAGCTATGGACCCATTGAGTGAAAGGAAACCGGTGACCTCTTGATTTGCAGTCAAATGCTAAACTTACAAATGCTCTATTACTGAGCTATGGACCCATTTTGGGTGATCCCAAACTTATTAAGCACTCGGAAAGTGATCACATTTCATTCCATGCAAACGAAATAAAGAATAGTGTTCATGACAAAAAATAAAGAAAATAGAAATGAGTGAAAGGGCTCAACCGGGTTCGAACCGATGACCTCTTAATCTGCAGTCAAATGCTCTACCACTGAGCTATGAACCCATTTTAAATGATCCCAAACTTAGGGAGCACTCGGAAAGTGATCACATTTCATTCCATGCAAACGAAATAAAAAATAGTGTTCATGACAAAAAATAAAGAAAATAGAAATGAGCGAAAGGGCCCAACCGGGTTCGAACCGATGACCTCTTGATCTGCAGTCAAAAGAAAATAGAAATGAGCGAAAGGGCCCAACCGGGTTCGAACCGATGACCTCTTGATCTGCAGTCAAATGCTCTACCACTGAGCTATGGACCCATTTTGAATGATCCCAAACTTAGTGAGCACTCGGAAAGTGATCACATTTCATTCCATGCAAACGAAATAAAGAATAGTGTTCATGACAAAAAATAAAGAAAATAGGAATGAGTGAAAGGGCCCAACCGGGTTCGAACCGATGACCTCTTGATCTGTAGTCAAATGCTCTACCACTGAGCTATGGACCCATTTTGAATGATCCCAAACTTAGTGAGCACTCAGAAAGTGATCACATTTCATTCCATGCAAACGAAATAAAAAATAGTGTTCATGACAAAAAATAAAGAAAATAGAAATGAGTGAAAGGGCCCAATCGGGTTTGAACCGATGACCTCTTGATCTGCAGTCAAATGCTCTACCACTGAGCTATGGACCCATTTTGAATGATGAACCGATGACCTCTTGATCTGCAGTCAAATGCTCTACCACTGAGCTATGGACCCATTTTGAATGATCCCAAACTTAGTGAGCACTCGAAAAGTGATCACATTTCATTCCATGCAAAATAAAGAATAGTGTTCCTGACAAAAATTAAAGGAAGTAAAATTGAGGGCCCAACTAGTGACCTCAAATGCTGAGCTATGAACCCATTTTTAATAATCCCAAACTTAGTAAGCCCTCGGATCACATTTCATTCCATGCAAACGAAATAAAGAATAGTGTTCATGACAAAAATTAAAGGAAATTGAAATGAGTGAAAGGGCCCAACTAGGTTCGAACCGGTGACCTTTTGATCTACCATCAAATGTTCTACCATTGAGCTATGAACCCACTTTGGGTGATCCCAAACTTAGTGAGCACTCGAAAAATGATCACATTTCATTTCATGCAAACCCAAACTTAGTGAGCATTCGTAAATTGATCATATTTCATTCTATGCCAATAAAATAAAGAATAGTGTTGGTGACAAATTAAAGAAAATAAAAATGAGTGAAAAGGCCCAATCAGGTTTGAATTGATGACCGGTGACATTTTGAACTGCAGTTAAATACTCTACCACTGAGTCTCAAACAAAAAAGAAATAAAAAAGAAAGGAAAAGAAGAAATAAATGTAAAGGCTCAATTCGAACTGGTAAACTTTTGATTTGCAATCAAATATTTTACCACTAAGCTATGGATTCATTTTGTGTGATCTCAAACTTAGTGAACACTTGGTGGTAAGTGACCAAAACAAATTGTGACCCAATCTTTTAAAGGAGTCCAAAACCATAGGGACCAACCCAGGTCCAAAACCATATGTGATCACATTTCTATCCATGCAAACGATATAAAAATGAAAGGAAAAAGAAATAATGAAAGGACCCAACCTAACCAGTAACCTCTTGATCTGCCGTCCCAATAACCTTTTGATCTGCCGTCAAATGTTCTACAACTAAGCTATGGATTCATTTTGTTGATCTCAAACTGAATGAGCACTTACCAAGTGACCAAAATAAACTGCAACCCTATCGTTTTCAGGAGTCCAAAAGCCTTCGGAGGCCCTACATAGATTTCAGCACATAGATTTCTGAAACATTGATGAAGAAAGTAGACATACACGACAAAAATGAAAGGAGAAGAAATGAATGAAAGAAAATGAAAGGAAAAAGAAATAAATGAAATGAAATTAGTGTCCCAAGTTTTCTAATCTTCAAACCAAATGTGAAAAAAATAGTAGCCCAAGTGAATAATATTGTCAAAGGAAAAGGATGAACATCTGGTTTCTAACTCTTAATTTTTCTCTAGTCAATAAGATCTCGAGGCAATCCCGATAGCTCCTTTGAAAACATATCATTGAACTCGCTGACCACTTGTATTGAGGATGCACTAACACAGCTAGGTTCTATGGTTGGTGAAACAGATTATGAATCATGACTCTCTACCATGGTATGATATTATCCATTTTGAGCAGAAGCTCTCATGACTTTGCTTTGGGCTTCCACAAAAAGCCTCATACCAATAGAGATGTATTCCTTACTTATAAACTCAAGATCATTCCAAACTCTCTCCCAACAATCATCAACAAAGAACATGAACATGTTATATGTCCAAGGTTTCATGTGCCCCTTGCAATATAGCCTATGTCTAGAGTTTTAATGCACCATCGCGACCGTCTGAGTTTTAATACCTGAGTCCATGGCTTTATGCATCTCCTCCTGCTATCCTTCCGTAAGGATATCTATGTTCAATGTTTCATGCATCCTTTGTAACATAGTCTAGTCCATGACCTCCTACCAAGTAAGGTAACCTACCAGAAACATGGGCAACACACCCCACCTTGCTCATTAGGAGATCTTAAATGACTAGGGCATGAAGCAAGTTTGAATAGAGTGCTACCTAACTGTCTGAATGTCATGGCAGGCACCCACAAGTATTATAGGTATATAGCAAAATTAATGTTTTTTCTACGATTCATTTCATTGGATCATCACAATACAAAACATTGGTAAAAGGGAGACATACAAAGTTATTCAATATTTTTCTTTGTATAACCAAAAAAGAAAGTTCAATCCAGTAATGCCTAAAACAATGCATATTTACATGCCCTGAGAGCTGCTGCTCAACACATCTCTTGCGCTTCCGTCTGCTTTCATTCACATATGGTATGGACGCCTCATACAACACTAAAGGCTGATTGTAATGTAGAAGAGAACTGAGAAGCAATGGTCTGCGTGGCAAATTGCTGAAACTGTTTCTTCGCATCTGAAAGTTATTAGCAACACCATCAGCCCAAATGCCAATAATTTCATCATGCCTAAATCAGTCTTAGGAGAAGAATGTAAAGAAGAAAAAAGAGGGCTGGGTAAGAATTACAAAAATTTAAGTCAACCCACGACTGAGTGGCAATATCTAATTGTAACGATCCGAGATTGCTACTAACCTAAATTTGTTACCGTCATCATAACCTATGCTCTTACACAGGATTAAACATTTAAAACTTCATCATAAAACATTGTCACAGACTTGCGTGTTCGAAAACATTTTTAAAATAACATAACAAAATATTAAATGAAATAAATAAACAATAAAAGTAAAAACATCCTATCCTGACCTAAGATCTAGGAAATAAAATACTACTATCCTATGATGTTTTTAATGATAGGTCCCTAGCTCATGAGTTACATGGGTTTGCAGAGGTGGATTGTGAGATCCCACATCGGTTGGAAAGGAGAACGAATCATTCTTTATAAGGGTGTGGAAACCTCTTCCTAGCAGACGTGTTTTAAAAATCTTGAGGGGAAGCCCGAAAAGGAAAGCCCAAAGAGGACAATATCGGCTAGCAGTGGACTTAAGACATTACAAGCTTGATGAGTCTAAGAAAGGTGGGTGCAATTTCCCCGGCAGTTATGAACTATCAGTTTGAGTGCCTAATTAGTTGGCAAATACATAACATGTGCAGTAGTAGTACTAAAATGGCTGTAATTGGTAAGGGAAAAGTTGTTTGTTCGAACAACTTTGAGAACATGGCTCAAAATCATGGTGATGGCCTATCTAAGAAAGTATCCTACGAACTCTCCAATGCCAGAAATCGTCCCATTTGAAAGCTGTTTCATGTCAATGCAGAGACATTTATCAAAAGAATACATACATACGTGTGCATGTGTGAGAATATATATATAATGCACGACAAGACGGGTATTTAATTTTTATATCTAAACCCCTTCCGCCTATTTTAGTAGTAGGAGACTGCGGGATGCTGAACTAAAGAACGGCCCTATAATGGATGTCCTGAAAATGTTAGGAAAAGGGTAACGACAACTGAAAGAAAAAAAGACTTCCATTAATTATGCACACAAACATCAATTTCATTCTTCCCCCAGTATATTATGTGCAAAAGGTATGAAGAAAAAGTTGATCCTGAGTGGAGGTCGTCTGATATTTTTTTAACTTGAAGCGGCCATGCCGAGAGGCGTTAAGGAGCTGTTGTTCATCTTTTGGTTGGTCTTCCACTTATGTTCAAGGATGAACAATTTCTATGGCATTTTGGGATCTAAACTATTCTAGGGGAAGCGTCTGAATTTGGAGATCTCTTGGGAGACTAATAGGATTTTACTATTTTCGTGGCTTATTCATCAAGTTCCTTGTCTAAATTTCTTTATAATCATCCGATTGCTTGTCTTTTGATCACATACTTTTAATTCAATAAGATTTTGCCTCATGTTAAATATTTCGTTCCGTCCATGCAACTCGGTTCCTAGAAAAAAATAATGGTTAAGGGGTTCATTGAAGAAGTTGATGCATTGAATACATTAGGCACTAACCATACATATATGAATCATTTGTATCGCTATGCATGTCTATGTGTCTAAGAACTACATTACAAGTTACTAAGGTCCACAACAAGCATAAAGGTCACAAACAAAATAGAGATATCTATCTTCTCATATCCTCACATGCTCCTCATTCCCTTTCGTGTGAATTCCACAGTGGCAAATTCTCAATTTGTGGGGTCCTATCTATTCCATCTCTCAAGCCCCAAAGAAAAACCCCCTCCGACTCCATATCTCCTTTGAAGTGACTATCACTACCGAAGCAGGCTTGCTCCTGAACCTTCACCCACCCCGGTTATGACATTCCTTTCTATTGCTCCTAAGATCTCTACTTTTGCTAATATTTCACGTCTTTCTATTTATGGTTCCTATGGAGCTACATTGCAACAAATCTTCTTTTTTCTACAGTATTGCTTCTATGATCTTAGGAGCACGGGCTGCCATGGCTGGCTAGAGTAAGTATCCTTTCCATGGCAAAGATTTAAGCATCAAGTCCCTACTGAACTCAATATCTTCTAACAATGACTGAAATATAAAGCCAGCTAACAAAATAACAAACAGCAGGCAGGGTTTCACAATGATATATCCCTGGAAGTTTAGAAACAATTTTCTAAAAGCTTCAAAAAAAATTCAGAAGCTTTTCGTGGAATCAGAAGCTATTACTGACAGAGAGATTACTATAATAAATCAGGCTTTGTAGTGCTTGTACGAACACTATAGGATTTTTGTAGTTCATGGAACGCATTGCTTACCTTTACGACATTTTGTAAAGCCGATAATGTTTGCAATGCTCAAAGTCAAACAAACTCCTACGACGAGGAGATAATCAGCTTGAAACTTTATCAACGAGAATATGCCCAGCACAGTCCATGCAACTGCCTGTTACTCATAGGTTCAGAAGCATAAGCATACATGAATATTGAAGATCATTGTTCTTTATACAAGAAACAGAAAATTTAATTGATTAAATCAAATTACAAAATGAAGAAAATCCACTCTTTAGAGAAACTATCAAGAGGGTGTTACAAAACACTTTTCCTGGTTCTATCAGTTCTAAGGTAAGTGACTAATTTTTTAGTTCAAGAGCATTAATTATCATTTATAATTTAACCACTATATTTGCATCTTTGAATAAATGTAAATTTTAAGACCAGCTGATCCAGAAAATCAGTCAATAGTAATGTAAATTTATATGTCTTATGTGTATTTAGTCCAACTAGTTTGGGAATCAGTTTTCCAAAACATAAAATGATTTTCTAATTAACAAAATTCTTTTACAAGTTATTATCAAGAAGGAAACAGCTCAAAATATTAAATCTTTTGTATCCAACTATTTTCATCTTCTTTTTTTCAGTGCATAATAATTAAATTCCACAGCATACTTTGAGGGAAAACAAAATTTAAAACATAACATAAAATTGGTTTTTTCTTGAACACGTAATTTCTTTAATTTCCCCCACCCTGCCATCAACAAAAGAAAACATAAAATCAAAGTGACTGGCCTGTCTCCAGATTTACTAAGCTTTAGACATGTACGTTAACTGCAACGAATGAATCACTATTCTCTTTCAGGTATAACTGCAACGAATGAAGCACTATTCTCTTTCAGGTAACATACCTTCTGACATTCACTCGTATCGGTATGATAAAATTTATTTCTCGAAATCACCAACCTTGTTAGATAAAATATCGCAAACATAATATCAAATTATCACGATATTTGGGATCATTATATTTTCTTACCGTGAGGTACAAGGTCCACCAGAACAGCCAGGAATCTTTTTTGTTCATCCGAGCCAATGACTAAAGAATAACCAAGGATCCATGAGCATTAGAAGTGAGAAACAGGCATTTAAAATGTTGTCCTCGTAACACAAAGGAGAAGCAAATTCTGAAAATGTAAGAACTAGAACACTCACCTCTTGATCAAGGCTTTCAAATTTCCACACACTCTCACCCATATCATCTATTTCATTCCACCACCTTAAACCGACCAATATACGTCCACTCAAATTCTTCACAACCCAAAAGTCGAGAGCAGCGAGAAAAACAGTCACCACAAAAATGATAACAAAACTGCTGAAAAATAGAGAGGAAAGAATGTAAAAAGCCAATGCGCCAGCCTGAAAAAGAAGAACCACGATCACATAAATCTCAGAAAGCCCAGAGATCATTCAAGAATGAAATCCATTGACATCATAGTTACATAGCCTTACCTTAAAAAAGACATGAAAGAAACAAGTCTTCGGGTTGGCATAATTTTCTACGGGTGGCTGCAAAAGAGGCATCGTATGAGTCAAACAGTAGCAATTACACTGTAAAAACCTTCCAACTCAAGAGGCACAATGTAACCCCAATTTTACAAACTGATACCCAATAACGCGCTCAATCCTATGATTCAAGAACTGGAAGCATTCTAAAATCTAAACGAGTTGAAATTCAACCATTGCTAATTTGAAATTCCATCATAATCTGCCCGTCGTCAGCTCAGATCTTACATTAATCGCGGATTTTGTTCGTTCAACAGCTGTTCTACCGTTGATCCTCCCAATCAACCGACAAAACAAAAAAAAAAAAAAAAAAAAAAAAAAAAAAAAAAAAAAAAAAAAAAAAAAAAAAAAAAAAAAAAAAAAAA
>NW_019272051.1:400894-435115 GCF_002738345.1 Cucurbita maxima | reverse complement strand
AAAAAAAAAAAAAAAAAAAAAAAAAAAAAAAAAAAAAAAAAAAAAAAAAAAAAACCACCACTGTAGCTCCAGACGGAAATTTTCGATTAGATCTAGCATTCAACAGGGGCAAGGAAACGAAAATGCCTTAACCAGAAGATTAACAACATTTATAAGCATGTAAAGATGATAATTAAAGAAATTAAAGATGAGGAAGATCTAAAAAAGTTGAAACTAGCGAATTTTACCTGGTTCGGATCCATGATCGGGAAACTGGGAGATTTTGCACAATTTTTTCTTGCTGGTATGGGTTGAATTTGCGTTTGGAGATGCGGAAATGAGGAGTAAACGCCGCTCCCTCCGTCGCTACGCGCTCGCCGAGGAAAATTGAAGCAGCACGGAAACAAAGAAAAAAACTCACGTCTTCATTTAATTTAAGTTTTTTTCTTTTTCTTTCTCCTTTTCTTTTTTAAATTTCTTAATCAATTTATTATTATTATTGTGCATAAAAAAAATTATTATTATTATTATTATTATTATTGAAATTTTAATGTCAATAATAATAATATTTTATTTATTTTATTGATTTTTAATTTTGTCAAATTTATCGTTATGGTAATTTTTATTTTCTATTTTAATATTTTTAAACTTAAAATTTAAAATAAAAAAGTAGATGATTTATTAATGATTCATTTAATAATATTTAACGATAATTCAACTAATATAATTATAAATTTCACTAAAATGTTATTTTACATTGAACGAAAAAAAACTTCTTCAAATAAATGCCTAATAAAACGTGATATCGGTTTATTCATACACTCATCTTCTACTCGAGTATCATAAAGAAACATATCTTTTTGACCTACCGTAACACGTGAAAAAGGCTTGTGAAAGTCTTTAAATTCGACTTCACTCCTCGTGTTCTTCCTTTACTACCACAATAGAGAGACTGTAAAGGAGAGGAGTGGAGCAGCTCAACTGTAGAGGAGAGGAGCGACCAATTGGTTCACTAAACCCCGACCCAACATCGATCAGGAGCAAAAGTGGAGTCTTGGTTAGAGCAAGCTGCCCTATTCTATTGCCAAATGTAATTGGGAGAAGATCTACCCCTCACTTACGGCTAACGCCCCAATTATTTATAATTGAGTAAAGCAAGCAACTTTTCGCTCCTCACGCTCAATTTTTTTGTCTAGGTGGAGGCGAGCATAATCAAATTCAATCAAAGAGCTATTAAATAAACCTATTTATCTCGTGTTTGAGAGTGAAGGAAAGAGGAGATTTGAGACCGGGATTCATTTTGTCGTGAATTTCTTACAAGATCAATTCAAATTGGCTCTAGTTCATTTAGAAAATTTTATTCCCAAAAAAGGCTTAGATCCCCTATTTCTTTTTCTAGAGTGCCCCATGGTTCCTCGAGTGCCATCCACAAAGAGAAATGTCATCAACTAGGGCACTATTAGCCACTAACCACTCGCTTGCCAGCTACTCGGGCTCTACGTTTCAAGTTCGTTATCCTATACCAAAAATCTCAATTCAAGATAAATTCACGAGGAAGTGAAATCTCTATAGGATCTACTCTAGCATCTAGAAATTGGTTAATCGGTAATGATACGTATACTTGATGTCTCGCCTAAGGCATCCTGAGCTAACAACACTTCGAATGGTCTCGAAAAGTCTCTTATCTCAGATTTATAAATCATTGGCATAAATGGTCTTCTTAAATTATTTCTCTAACCGCCTAAGCTCACCGCTAGCAGATATTGTTCTCTTTGAGCTCTACGTAAAGAGTGTTTTATAGGTGTTTTGTTCTCCTCCCCCACCACTGTGGAACTCTCACAATCCACCCCCTTCGGGGCCCAGCGTCCTTACTGGGTTTCCACACCCTTTATATGAAGGGTATTTTATTCTCCTCCCCAACCAATGTGGGACTCTCACAATCCACCCCCTGGCCCAGCGTCTTTACTCGGTTTCCACACTCTTTATATAAATGGTGTTTTGTTCTCCTTCCTAGCCAATGTGGAATTCTCACCGTCCACTCCCTTCGGACCCAGTGTCTTTACTAGGTTTCCACACCCTTTATATGAAGGGTATTTTGTTCACCTCTGGGGGACTCTCACAATCCAACCCTTCAGGGCCCAACGTTCTTATTGGCACACTGCCTTGTGTCTACTCCTTCGGGAAACAGCCTCTTCGCTGGCACATAGTCCAGTGTTTGGTTTCGATACTATTTGTAATAATTGAAGCCCACCGCTAACAGATATTGTTCTCTTTGGGCTTTCCCTTTCGAGCTTCCTCTCTAAGCTTTAAAGCGTGTCTACTAAGAAAAAGTTTTCGCACCTTTACAAACGGTGTGTTTCATTCTCCTCCCCAATCAACCAACGTATAACCTAATATTAGAAAGAAATTAGAAAGAAAGTAGAAAGAGAGTCATGGGCTCATAGCTCGGTGGGTAAGGGTAACCAAGGTTGGATCTCTGTGTGGTGCTGATGACTTGATGAGTGGTACCGGGCAGGGCAATGGGTTGAAGTTGAATGAGAGGTGGAGGCAAATCATAGTCTTATCCTCAAAACATTGGAACGAAATCCAGCCAGAGAAACAGAAGCCATGCCTTCACAAGAACATCCCTTCAAATCCATTACCCTTTTAATCCCACCACCAAACAGCAAGAACACAGGGTTTCCAAATGGGTATCATGGCAAACCCAATGGCTGCTCACCACCAAAAATCGCCTTCATTCTCTGTTCTTCCTTCTTCTCTTTCTGACTTCCATGGCGCCAGACTCCACGCCCAAGTTCAGGTCCCTTTCTCTTACTCTTTCCTTGTTCATTTTTCTAATCTGGGCATCATTTTTTACTCTTGAATTTTGATTCAAACTGGAAATCCTTGATGAGTTTTGTTGTTAAAGCATCAAAATCACTGGACATTGATTTGGGTGTCCCCATAAATGGATATTGATTCGGATTTTGGAGGGAAAAGACTCATTTCTCATTGGAGATAGGGGTAGGGGGAGTTATTGTGAAGCCATCAAAGGCGGAAACGGCAAATAGCTTCTACCAAGTTCCCCAGCCCTTAGATTAGTGGCTCAACTCTTTCGACTGGTGTGATGCTGCTAGATGCTTCTGATCAGTATCAAAACCAAATACTGCTCGATGTGCCAGTGAGGAGGCGGTGTGCCAATATGGACGCTGGCTCGAAGGGGGTGGATTTGGTGGGGATTCCACATCGATTGGAGAAAGGAACTAGTGCCAACGAGGACGTTGGGCCTTGAAGGGGGTGGATTGTAAGATCCCACATTGGTTGGGGTGGAGAACGAAAGCGCGATGTACCTCCTGCCCTGAAGGGGGTGGATTGTAAGATCCCACATCGGTTGGGGTGAAGAACGAAAGCGCGATGTGCCAGTGAGGAGGCGGTGTGCCAATATGGACGTTGGCTCGAAGGGGGTGGATTTGGTAGGGGTCCCACATCGATTGGAGAAAGGAACGAGTGCTAGTGAGGACGCTGGGCCCTGAAGAGGGGTGGATTGTAAGATCTCACATCAGTTGGAGGGGAGAATGAAACACCCTATATAAGGGTGTGGAAACCTCTCCCTAGCAAACGCGTTTTAAAAACCTTAGAGGGGAATCTTGAAAGAAAAAACCCATAGATAATATCTGCTAGTGGTGAGCTTGGGCCATTACAGTCAGGGAGAGGAGAATCGAATCTAATTCAAGTTTTTTATTATGTACCTGTGTCTTTTGTTGGGATATGAAGCCTGTAGTGAAAGACGGTAATTCGAGTGTGCATTGTTGTGTGCTCTTAACATCTTTTTGCTCTGAAACCGAGTTAAACTACACTATGTTAGGAAGCTTAAGTCGTTGATGATTTATATGTGTTATCAATTGGGTTTGGTCTGGATTGCAGTATAAGAGGAAGGTTATGCAGCCAAAAGGAGCATTACATGTTACAGCAATTGCCAAGAAGAACATCCTTGTAATGGGTGGCACCAGATTCATTGGTATATTCTTGTCTAGACTTCTTGTCAAAGAGGGCCATCAGGTTTTGCCATTCTCCTTCTTCTTGCTTTGCTTGCTAGCTACAGATTCTCATTAGAAAGATTCATAGAGCTTGTTAATTGTGGCAGGTGACTTTGTTTACAAGAGGAAAAGCGCCCGTAACGCAACAATTGCCCGGCGAGTCAGATGCAGATTATGCTGATTTTAAATCCAAGGTCTTCTAAGCTTTCATTCATGTGATATCCCACGTTGGTTGGGGAGGAGAACGAAACACTCTTTGTAAGGGTGTGGAAATCTCTCCCTAGCAGATGCGTTTTAAAAACCTTGAGGGGAGTAATGTGCTAGCGAGGAGGCTGTTCCCCAAAACGGGTAGACATGAAGCGGTATGCCAGTAAGGATGCTGGGCCTCGAAGGGGGTGGATTTGGTGGGATCCCACATCAATTGGAAAAAGGAACGAGCGCCAACGAGGACGTTGGGCCTTGAAGGGGGGGTGAATTGTGATATCCCATATTGGTTGAGGAGGAGAACGAAATACCCTTTATAAGAGGGTGGAAACCTCTCCCTAGCATTTGCGTTTTAAAAACCTTGAGGGGAGTAATGTGACAGTGAGGAGGCTATTCCCCAAAGGGGGTAGACATGAGGCGGTGTGCTAGTAAGGATGCTGGCCCCGAAGGGAGGTAGATTTGGTGGGGGTCCTACATCGATTGGAAAAAAGGAATGAGTGTCAATGAGGACGCTGGACCCTGAAAGAGGTGGATTGTGATATCCCACATTGGTTGGGGAGGAGAACAAAATACTCTTTATAAGGGTGTAGAAACCTCTCCCTAGACGCGTTTTAAAAATCTTGAGGGGAAGCTTGAAAGGAAAAACTCAAAGAGGACAATATCTGCTAGCGGTGGGCCTGGGCCATTACAAATGGTATCAGAGCCAGAGCAATGTGTCAGCAAAGAGGCGGTTCCCTAAAAGGGGTAAACATGAGATGGTGTGCCAGTAAGGACGCTGGCCCAGAAAGGAGGTGGATTTAGTGGGGTCCTACATCCATTGGAAAAAGAAACGAGCGTCAGTAAGGACGCTGGGCCCTAAAGAGGGTGGATTGTAATATCTCATATTGGTTGGGGAGGAGAACGAAACACCCTTTATAAGGGTGTGGTCCTATATCGATTGGAAAAATGAACGAGTGTCAGTGAGGACGCTGGGCCCTAAAGGAGGTGGATTGTGATATCCCACATTGGTTGGGGAGGAAAACGAAACACTCTTTATATGGGTGTGAAAACCTCTCCCTAGACACACTCTTTATATGGATGTGAAAACCTCTCCCTAGACGCGTTTTAAAAACCTTGAGGGGAAGCCCGAAAGGGAAAACTCAAAGAGGACAATATCTGCTAGCGGTGGGTCTGGGCCATTACAAATGGTATCAGAGCCAGACACTGGGCAATGTGTCAGCGAGGAGGTTGTTCCCCGAAGGGAGTAGACACGAGGCGGTGTGCTAGTAAGGATGCTGGGCCCGAAGGGGGTGGATTTGGTGGGGGTCCCACATTAATTGGAAAAAGGAACGAGCTCCAGCGAGGACGCTGGGCCCTAAAGGGGTGGATTGTGATATCCCACATTGGTTGAGGAGGAGAACGAAACACCCTTTATAAGGGTATGAAAACCTCTCCCTAGACACGTTTTAAAAACCTTGAGGGGAAGCCCGAAAGAGAAAGCCTAAAGAAAACAATATCTACTAGCGGTGGCCCTGAGTCGTTACAATTTAAAGCCTTATAATTCGGTAGCTCAAGAAATGTGGTTTAATGGTTTTGTTTGATTCATATGTTCCAGGTTCTACATTTGAAGGGAGACAGAAAAGACTTTGATTTCGTGAAATCGAGCCTCTCGGCTGCAGGGTTCGATGTCGTTTACGACATAAATGGTGTGTATGATTCTGGATTGATCTGTTTTGGTTTGAAGTTTTTCACCCTGATACTCACTACTGCTTGATTTCAGGGCGAGAAGCAGTTGAAGTTGAACCAATTTTAGATGCATTGCCTAAGCTAGAGCAGTAAGATTCCCTAAATGATATCCACTTTCTTTTCATAGTAATTGGTGTTAGTTGCTGATATTGTTACTTTTATATGCTTCGAGGTCATATGTTCAAATCATGGTGATCATCTGGTTGAAATATTAAATGTTCTATAAGTTTTCCTAACTCATTCTTATATTGCACGGTTGGGGTTGGAGAGGGGAATGAAGCATTCCTTATAAGGGTGTGGAAACCTCTCCCAAGCATACGTGTTTTTAAACTGTGAGGTTGACGACGATACGTAACTGGCTGAAGGGGACAATATTGTTGTGGGCTTGGGCGGTTACAAATGGTATTAGAACAATACACTGGGTAGTGTGCCAGCGAGGACGCTAGCCCTCAAGGGGGGTGAATTGTGAGATCTCACATTGGTTAGAGAGGGAAACGAAACATTCTTTATAAGGGTGTGGAAGTCTCTCCCTAACAGACTCGTTTTAAAACTGTGAGGTTGACGACGATACGTAATGGGCCAAAGCGTACAATATCTACTAGGGTGGGTTTGGGTTGTTACAAATAGTATCAGAGCTAGACACTGGGCAGCATGCCAGTGAGGACGTTAGGCCCCCAAGGGGAGTGGATTTTGAGATCCCACATCGTTGGAGAGAGGAACGAAGCATTCCTTATAAGGGTATGGAAACCTCTCCCTTGTAGACGCGTTTTAAAACCGTGAGGCTGATGGCGATACGTAACAGCTAAAGCAGCCAATATCTACTAGAGGTGAGTTTGGGACTGTTACAAATGGCATAAGAGCTAGACACTAGGCAGTGTGCCAGCGAGGATGCTGGCCCCCAAGGGGGTAGATTGTGAGATCTCACATCAGTTGGAGAGTGGAACAAAACATTCCTTATAAGGCTGTGGAAACCTCTCTCTAGCAGACTCTTTTTAAAACCATGAGGCTGACGGCGATACGTAACGGGCCGAAGGGGACAATATATCTAAGCTAGTCCAAACATTAGGGTTCATAACAAAACATAGCATGGAATGTGATGTATCTAATTATTCTCAGGTTTATATACTGTTCTTCAGCGGGTGTCTACCTCAAATCTGATCTCCTACCTCACTTTGAGGTACCTTTCAGTTTACTTTCTTTGTCAAATACCAAATAAATGGTTCACTCAAAGCTTCACCTCGACTTTGCTTTCATATCATAGGTAGATGCAGTCGATCCAAAGAGTCGACACAAGGGAAAGCTCGAGACGGAAAGCTTATTGGCATCGAAGGATGTTAACTGGACATCTATAAGACCTGTCTACATCTATGGACCATTGAACTACAACCCTGTGGAGGAATGGTTCTTCCACCGGTTGAAAGCCGGTCGTCCCATTCCGATACCCAACTCGGGCATTCAAATTACACAACTCGGTCACGTCAAGGTTTGTGCTACTATGTACTAGTTATGCAACAAAAACAAACCGTAAGTCTGTTGTAACTGTGAGATCCCACATTATAAGGGTAAGGGTGTGAAAACCTTTCCCTAGAAGACGTGTTTTAAAGCCTTGAGGGGAAGCCCGAGAGGGAAAGCCCGAAGAGGACAATATCTGCTAGCGGTGGGCTTGGGCTTAGGCTTGGGCTGTTACAAAACTTTTCCATAGTAGACACGTTGTAACGAAACACCCATTATAAGGGTAAGGGTGTGAAAACCTTTCCCTAGAAGACGTGTTTTAAAGCCTTGAAGGGAAGCCTGAGAGGGAAAGCCCGAAGAGGACAATATCTGCTAGCGGTGGGCTTGGGCTTGGGCTGTTACAAAACTTTTCCATAGTAGGCACGTTGTAACGTCCCAGATCCAACACTAGCATATATTGTCTTCTTTGGTCTTTCCCTCAAGGCTTTAAAACGCATCTTCTAGGGGTAGGTTTCCACACCCTTATAAAGGGTGTTTCGTTCTCTTCTCCAACCAATGTGGGACTCTCACAATCCACCCCTCTTCGGGGCCCAGCGCCCTCGCTGGCACTCTTTCCTTCCTCCAATCGATGTTGGACCCCGCCAAATCCACCCCCCTTTGAGGCCTAGCGTCCTTACTGACAAAGCTTTAAAACAGATACCATTTGTAACGACCCAGATCCTCCACTAAAAGATATTGTCCTCTTTAGGTTTTTCCTTTCGGGCTTCCCCTCAAAGCTTTAAAACGCGTCTACTAGGGAAAGGTTTCCACACCCTTATAAATGGTGGTTTGTTCTCCTCCCTAACAAATGTGGGATATCACACGTTTTAAAAACCTTGCCCAAAGAGGACAATATCTACTAACGGTAGACTTGAACTGTTACAATATCGGTCCTAGAAAGCATTCACGGTCGTAGTGTGAATTGTTTAGGAATCGAAATCGAGTAAATGATTGAACGTTTTTTACGACTGCAGGATTTGGCAACTGCTTTTGTTCAAGTTCTTGGTAATGGAAAGGCAAGCCAGCAAGTATTCAATATCTCTGGTGAAAAATATGTGACATTTGATGGGTTAGCCAAAGCTTGTGCAAAGGTACTTTCTTGGAGACATATTCAGGACACCATGGTAATTCATTGTAGAGCTAACATCTAAACTGGCTCACTTCGCAGGCTGGAGGCTTTCCCGAGCCCGAGATCGTCCACTATAACCCCAAGGAGTTCGACTTCGGAAAAAAGAAGTCATTCCCTTTCCGTGATCAGGTAATCTCGTCAACGTAATGATAAGTTCGATGATTCTGATTGCTCGAAATAGCACTGTTCGTATTGATATATAATGTAATGCAGCATTTTTTTGCGTCGGTTGAGAAAGCGAAGAGTGTGCTCGGGTGGAAACCCGAGTTCGATTTGGTCGAAGGACTTACCGACTCCTACAACTTGGACTTTGGCCGAGGCACTTTTAGGAAAGAGGCTGATTTCTCAACCGATGACATAATCCTTGGCAAGAGCCTGGTTCTTCAAGCTTGAGGCGTCGTTCTCTTTCGTTTTTTTTCATGGCTGTTTTAGCTCGTCTTCTACCCGATCTACACAGGTTTATCGACGGATCTCGGGTCGAGATATCAATTTAAATTTGTATGTATGTGGAGATTTGTTTGAGTTTTTGCTCTAGTTTCATCAAGTGGCTAGCAATTTGTTCATATTTTTCTAGCTTTTAGGCATATCGAGCCCAATGTTGGATAGTATTGTCGAGCACGTCGATGTCGTAAAAATTTTTAGAAGTGACAAACAAACCTAAAAAAGTTGGTAAATTCTAAGTTTTTTTAAATTAAAATTATTATCAAACACGAGAAAAATACAAATAAAGAAGAAATATTATGATTTGTTGGTTTGCTTAAAATTTTATATTGAAATTAATATATTGATTTCTTTTTAGATATTGACCTGAAACGAAATTCTGATAAGATGTGTATTCGGTAGGGTTGTACATTCAACCCGACAACTTGGACCAACTCAACCCAAATATAAGGGTTGAGTTAGATTGGATTAGCATTTCGGATAGGGATGGGTTCATTTTTTTGAACCCGAATTGAATCGGTTTGGTTTATTTTCGTTATATTCAGTTAAAATATTTTTATATATTTTTTATTTTTGTTATATATGATACCTTTAAACTAATCATTTTTATTATTTATTTAATTTCATGATCTATTAATGTATTTTTGTTACTTCATCAATTTTGGGTTGGGTTGGGTCGTGAAAAGTTTCAGGTTAGATTGGGTTACCAATCCAACCAAACCGAACTTCTGGGTTGAGTCAAAAAAAATTTCAACCCAACCCAACTTGAACCATGTACACCTCTAGTGTACGAGTTGGGTTGGGTTGAGTTGGTTAAATGAAATCTCTTGTATTAATCTGAAACTTCAAGTTGGTGTAACTCAAATAACCCAAATAGAGTTCACAGCCCACTCAAGTCAACCCAACTCTCTATTCTTGAGTTGGCTTAGATTGGTTTGTTCGGATTTTTTTAATTATTTTTTTACCATATATGTTATATTAATTATTCTATGTTGTAACCCTATTTCGAGTTAATGGAGAGGAGCCAAATGGCAAAATACAGTTGGGGGTTAGGTAAGTTAGGTACCTTCCAAGAAGTGGGAAGAAGGAAATTATTCTATTTTCCTCCGAAAAGAAAACATATTAAAATCAAACAACCTTATCCATAACGAAACTTTGGTCGGTTTGAATCCAAATTCCCAACCAAAAAGAGTTTTAAATTTTGCTTTTTTAATAAAATAAAAAATAAGTTAAAGTATTTGGTTAATTTAATGCAAAATAATATAAATTCTTTTTTTTTTCTAACCGACATAATTATTCTATTTTAAATATTAGATTAGGATTTTATATGTTTATTTTAAATATTTATTTTACCATCGCTAATTTAAAATCAATTTTTGTCTGAAAAAATAAAAAAAAAATTAAATAATGAATTAAAAATTCATTTCGATAAAATGTTTTATAATGTTTCATATGTCATTTAATCAAATATATATTAATTTACAAATCATCCCGAATCTCCATCTATCTCGTCATCAGTGAAGACATGAACTGTCTATTTGCTACAACAAAACATCATAGACTTTTACTAACTCCAACCATTTTTTCTGTCACGTGTTCATCTCTTATTTAAAGTTGGATAATAAAATAATGATGGTGACATTTTAAATTATTTTTAATTAAATGACGTATGAAACATTATAAAATATTTTATCGAAATGAATTTTTAATTCATTATTTAATTTTTTTTTATTTTTTCCGACAAAAATTGATTTTAAATTAGCGATGGTAAAATAAATATTTAAAATAAACATATAAAATCCTAATCTAATATTTTTATCGTGTCTTCGTTAGTCTCTTATCTGTACGTGGTAGTAGGTCATTTTATAGTTGTTATAATTAAAAGTAAAATAAAAATTTTAAATATGGAAAAGAATCAAATGACGTCATCACTTACCCTACTTTAATCAAATGGGTTACTTTTAATAGGAATTTAACCTTCTTTTTTGGTAAGATTTAGAATCATATATTGTTCTTTTACTTTATTAAAATAAATAAATAAATAAATAAATAAAGACATTATTCTAGGTCATCTCTCTTTTTCTTTTAAGGAAATTCCACAAAAAAAAAAAAAAAAACTAATTTAGAGTCGGGTTAAGTTACAAATTTGATCTGGGGGTTCCTCAAAAGGCCTCATACAAATGGAGAGTGTATTCTTTGATTATAAACTCATGACCATGACCATGTCCTAAAGGTGGCTCGACTCCTTTGGAGTCTTCTCTAGTCACATTCTTGTCACAATTGCACTCTTGATGACAGCGGACTTGCGATTGTACGACACTCACTTTCCAACGACAAGTACGCTAAGTCAATTCATTCTTACGTTGCCTACGGCCAAACAAAGTATGCTCGATTCTCTTAGAAAACGAGGCAGAGAGAGATTTTAAAAGAGACGTTATATATGCAAGTAAGAGAGTAACAACGACGACTCATAGCATATGACTATTGGTTGGGCCTCTGCTAGAAAAAAATTTCTACACGTTTATAAAGGATGTTTCGTTCCCCTCCAAACCAATACTTAAATATATTCATTCTTTGACCACTTTTCTTGTCCTTAATTTGAGGAGGCAATTTTATTATTCTTGTTACTAATTAAAGGGACATAAAATATTTGATTTTATTTTTTTATTTTTTAAAGTAATTATTTTTATTTCAATTAAAAAAACAAAAACCATAAAGATTTAATAATTGTGTTTTTATTTTTTGTTCTTTTATACCATTAGATAAAAATAAAATAAAATGATATTTTATTAATTAATATTTAATAAAAGATATTAATTAATATTAGTCGTAATTGACATATATCATATTTGTTAAGGTCTAACGTTAGATATTATATTAAAAAAAACATTATTTCGGAGTATTTAATAAAAAAATAATTTGGAGTGATGTAGGTAAGTAAAGAGGGGTCTAGGGTTTTGGCACGTGGGAGGTTTATAAATGGGTTAAATAGGAGTGTTCTTGAGAGGTGTCAACAAACCAACGAGATGACGCGATATCGGATGCATTTGCCTTCCTTCTCATCCTCATCTTACTTTTACTACACGACAATTACTTTTTGTCCCGATATTCAGCGATATCGGCACGATCGATCTATCAATTTTTTACAGTTGAATGTAAAAAAATTACTGAATGACCGTTGTTATCATCACGTATAAAATAAATAATATTTAGTACTATTAGGCAAGAACTAGGAAGCTTTTAGATTTGTGTCTATTTAATTTTTATATTTGGGCTTATCGTGTTTCTAAAAACTACGAAAATACCCTTATATGAAATTTCTCTAATGCATATTATTTTAATGGTTTCTGTTGTGTAGACGGAGGATGAGATATTGTGATCTGTGCTTCGGGTAGTTGATGGACAAACTCCCTATTCTTACACCATTCTTGGCTAGAATAGTGCAAGGCACTACCCTAAAAAATTGGTCGAGAATAACTTTTTAGAACTGACTTAAAAGAAAGAACGTTCGACGAAAAACGAACTCAAAATTGGTCGAGAGATAAACAGTGTTTAATAGATGATTCAACTTTTAATCTCGGGTTTAAAATGTTTATGAAAATTACGAAAATACCCCTTGATAAGATTTCTCTCATGCATGTTATTTTAATGTGTTTCCAATATATATAGAAGAAGGATGAGATATTGTGATCTATGTTCTAGGTAATTGATGGACAAACTCCTTGTTCATACGTCATCTTGGCTAGAATAGTGAAGGTACTGACCTAAAAAACTGGTCGAGAATAACTTTTTAGAAATGCCCTAAAAAAAAGAACGTTTGACAAAAAACATACTCAAAATTGGTCGAGAGATAACCCGTGTTTAATAGATGATTCAACTTTTAAGCTTGAGTTTAAAATGTTTATGAAAAATTACGAAAATACCCATTGATAAGATTTCTCTCATACATGTTATTTTAATGTGTTTCCAATGGATGTAGAAGAAGGATGAAATATTGTGATCGGTGTTCTCAATAATCTACTGAAAAACTCTTTGTTCCTATGCCATTCTTGGCTAGAATAGTGCAAGACACTGCCTTAAGAAATTGGTCGAGAACAACTTTTCAGAACTGCCCTACAAAAAAGAACGTTCGACGAAAAATGAACTCAAAATTGGTCGAGAGATAACTAGTGTTTAATAGATGATTCAACTTTTAAGCTTCGGTTTAAAATGTTTATGAAAAATTACGAAAATAACCCTTGATAAGATTTCTTTCATGCACGTTATTTCAAAAAAAAAAAAAAAAAAAAAATATATATATATATATATATATATATATATATATAAATATTAAAAATGATTTATTAATAAAAATACTTCCAAATAATTTTTACCTTAAAGATAACGGATACAGTGAACGTGAGTCGAAGGCCACGTGGACGCCATACTCTGAATGAAATTAATTTAAAAAAAGGGGTAAGAAAATACAAATCCGACCTCTGTGTGAACGCCACGTGGACGAGAATTCGTGTACGTGCTGATACCAAAGCGGTGGACCCCACAGGAAGGATCCGGGGACCAAAATCGTAATGACGTTTATACGACCGCCACGTGTCCACTACTCTGGACGTGGCTGTCCTTTCAGCAATTCCGCGTGGAGAAATTATACGCTACTCTCGAACTACTGTGGGCTCTCTCTCTTCTCTTCGTCGGTGATTATTTGACCTTACAATTTTATTTTATATCTTTTTAATCTTTTTTTAGAATTAATAATTTTTATTATCAATATTAATAAATTAGATATTATTTATTATTTTAAGGTCCACGTGATGTTTCCACGAACCGATAATTAATGAATTAAATAAAATAATTGTAAATATTAAATAAAATAATAATTGCACCGGTAAAAAATAATTACAGGTCAAAATTTACCCATTAAAAATTTAAAATTTAAAATTTAAATTATATTTTGTGAGTTTGACCTAGTCCAACTGAAAACATATATTTTAGATTAAAAAAATTAGAAATTTAATATTTTATTTGAATATTTTTAAACTAAAAATTTAATTAAGAAAATTGGTGTAAAATGAAAAGTTTTACCTTTGTATTTAAAAAAAAATTAAATTAATTAAAATATCTTTAAATTTTATATTTACGTCTAAAAAAAATTAAAAAAAATACTCTTATCGGAAATTATCAATATATATTTTTTAAATATCTTTCAAATTTTTTTAAAAAATATTTGGTTAACTTTCAAAATAATTTAATATATATATATATATATATATATTTATTATTAAACTGGTTTAAAAATTTTAAAAATACATTTAAATTTTTAAAAGTTTAAATAATAATAATAAATTAAAAAAAATAAAATAATTTATGAGATGTAAATAGAATTTTTTTTTAATAAAGATTAAAGTGTTAATGCTACTTTTAAAATTTCGAAGATATTTATTAAATATAGTAATAGTTGTTTCAACTAAAAATGGAAGGGTATTTTTAAATATTTTTTAAATAAAATATTAACATTTTTATCGCAATAAAAAATTTAAATGTATTTTATTAATTTAAATTACCAATGTTTTATCCTTTAGGAAGCTTCATGGCAAATGCATGGCATTAAGGTAAAGACGACACCCGTAATTTAATGCTTCGCGAGTGTAATAGGCGCAATCTCAGCCGTCGATTTCGAACTACATCAAAGATGACACTTAGCCTTACATTGTAGAGTTATTTACAATCATACCACGTTCACACAGTCAAACAAACCCACCGTCCAAATCCACAACACCCCATCCTCCCACCGTCAGATCACGACCTCCGCCACACGTACGGTCGGATTCTGAGAAATAGTGAATTTATTAAAATAACCCTTAAATTTTGCTATATAAACCCATCCACTCTGCCGCTAAGTTTCTCATCAACGGTCTTCAAAGTGTTGTGGTCAAGCAAAAGCAAAAGAAAAAGCTCATTAGCAATGGCTCCTGAATTGAGCGGTGTTGGCGGAGCGGCTAGGTGCGGATACGTCACGTTTTTGGCCGGCGATGGTGACTACGTGAAGGGCGTGGTCGGGCTGGCTAAAGGGCTGAGGAAAGTCAAGAGCAAGTACCCTTTGGTGGTGGCTGTGCTGCCGGACGTGCCGGAGGAACACCGGGAATTGCTGAGGTGGCAAGGGTGTGTCGTCAAGGAGATCGAACCGGTTTATCCACCAGACAACCAAACCCAGTTCGCGATGGCTTACTATGTCATCAACTACTCCAAGCTAAGGATCTGGGAGGTACTAAATTTAGCCTAAGTCTGATCAGTATTTTTTTTATGTAAAAAAATTCTGAAGGAATATATATTTTTTTTTATCTAGTTCGTGGAGTTTAAGAAGATGATATATTTGGACGGGGACATACAAGTGTTCGAGAACATAGACCATCTTTTCGAGATGGAGGACTCGTATTTGTACGGTGTGATGGACTGTTTTTGCGAGAAGACATGGAGCCATACGGCTCAGTATACGATTGGGTACTGCCAGCAGTGCCCCGACGCGGTCCATTGGCCATCGGACTTTGGCCCCAAGCCACCTTTGTATTTCAACGCTGGCATGCTCGTGTTCGAGCCCGACTTGCGTACTTACCATGACCTACTTGCCACTCTCAATACCACCCCTCCCACCCCTTTCGCCGAACAGGTGTCTATTATCATTGATATTTTAAATTTTAAATATAATTAAAAATACTAATAATTTTAATTTTTAAATTTATGTAGGACTTTTTGAACATGTTTTTTAAGGAGAAATATAGGCCAATTCCGGCTGTGTATAATCTTGTGATGGCGATGCTATGGCGCCACCCGAAGAATGTGGAGCTCGACAAAGTGAAGGTGGTTCACTACTGTGCTGCTGTAAGTATATCCTACTCTAGTACCATGAGTCTTCGCTTCGCTATGATCCACATCTTTGAGGTTATGGGTCTATACTGTGACTACACTTTTAAAGCTATGGTATCACAAGTTTTCACTATGACACCTTTGAAGCTCTGGTACCATGGGTCTTTACTATCACTACCCCTCCGAAACTCTGGTACCATGGGTCTTCACTGTAGTCTTGCGTCTTTGAGGTCATGGACTTTTGAAACTCTGGTACCACGAGTCTTCACTATGATCCACACCTTCTAGGTCATGGGTCTTCACTATGACTATACTTTCTAAGCTCTGGTACCACGAGTTTTTACTATGATCCACACCTTCGAGGTCATGGGTCTTTACTATGATTACACTTTCGAAGCTCAGGTACCATGAGTTTTCACTATGATCCACACCTTTGAAGCTTTGGTACCATAGGTTTTCACTATGATCCACACCTTCGAGGTCATGGGTTTTCCCTATGACTACACTTTTTGAAGCTCTAGTTCCACGGGTATTCACTATGATCTGCACCTTTAAGGTTATGGGTCTTCACTATGACTACTTTCGAGACTTTAGTACCATAGGTTTTCACTATGATCCACACTTTCAAGGTCATGGGTCTTCACTATGATTACAATTTCAAAGCTCTAGTACCATAGGTTTTCACTATGATCCACACTTTCGAGGTCATGGGTCTTCACTATGACTACAATTTCAAAGCTCTAGTACCACGAATTTTCACTATGATCCAAACCTTCGAGGTCATGGGTCTTCACTATGACTACACTTTTGAAATTCTGGTACGGCGAGTTTTCACTATGATCTACACCTTCGAGGTCATGGGTCTTCACTATGACTACACGTTTGAAGCTCTGGTACTGCGAGTTTTCACTATACTACACCTTCGAAGCTCTATTACTTTGACTACACCTTCGAAGCTCGGGTACCAATAGAGATAGAGATAGTGTTATTTATATATGTTTGGTTTAATATTTGGGTTGTGTTGTACAGGGGTCGAAGCCATGGAGGTACACGGGCAAAGAGGAGAACATGGATAGGAAAGACATAAAGATGCTGATCAAGAAATGGTGGGAAATTTACAACGACGAGACCTTGGACTTCAACTACAAGAAGGAAGGAGACGACGGCGGTGCGGATGCACAACAACCATTTCTGGCGGCGCTGTCGGAGGCGGGCAATGTTCACTACCATACTGCCCCATCGGCGGCTTAATCCAGGGCGGAGGCGCCATATAATATATTTATACATCATGATATAAGTATTATTTAGTATATGCGTTTCGTTAATTTATGTCTTTTTTTTAATTATTAAATTGTGAATTTTAATATGTAAATTAGAGTGCTTTGTGAGGATTTTAATGTAATACTTAGGGGCTCTTTTATTTATTAATATATAGAAATTATTTGTTTTTTTATTTTCAATATTGAGTATAATTTTTTAAATAATTATACTCATTTATTTTCCATAGTATCATAGTATTAATTAGTAACACCATTTCTTTCATAAATACATATAAAATATAAATTTTTTATCTATTAGTTTATTTTTTTTTTAAATTCATTATTAATTAAATATTTTTTATACCGATAAATTTTGACCAGTGGGAAATTGCCACATCATTAATTTACAATGAATTATAAATTAATTGGTATTCAAATTAAAGGATATTTAAATTTTGATTTAATTAATTTTTTTTAAATTAAATGATATTATTGAAAAATTTAAAAATTTAAGAATATTTTAAGGAAAAGGTAGGGTTTGAATGTAATTATATGAATTTTTAAAATATATTTTAGTAATTGAGTAGGAATAGATATATAGATAAAATTAAAATAAGGATTTTGAAATTTTATTTTAATAAACTGTATGGAATATCCTTTAAAATTAAAATATTTAAGTTTGGTTTAGTAGTTCAGTTGGCTAGAACGTCGTGTTAACTAAACGACAGTCTTCGGTTCGAAACCTGGCTGGGCCGATTATTTCAAATATTTTTGCCCTTTCTCCTGAAAACCATCCGTCTCTGCAAAAGCAATTGCGGTGGAAGAATCGAGTGACTGAAACAATGCCACGCCTCACTTCGTGTTCTTTCTCCATCTCCCACCCACCGAATTACTCAAATCCAACTGCTTCTCCTTCAATCCCTCTTTTATACTCCATTTCTCTGCTCCTAATTCCTATCCTCCACTCTGCAAAATGCCTACCACGATGCCTGGTTCCAACCCCACCATCGTCATCGACGGCCTCCGATTCACCTACCCTGGAATCGATGGCCATCCTCCGCCTGGTTCTAAGCCCCTCATCGATGATTTCTCCCTCACTCTCAACGCCGGCGATCGTTGCCTTCTTGTCGGATCCAATGGCGCTGGTGAGTCCCCGTTGTGGATCTCTTAAAATGTCGGACCAAATATCGAGGGGATTTTTGTTTACTGTTTTGAAATGTAATTTTGATGACAGGGAAGACCACGATCTTGAAGATTTTGGGAGGGAAGCATATGGTGGAACCTCATATGGTTCGTGTGCTTGGAAGATCGGCGTTTCACGATACTGCTTTGACTGTTTCTGGCGATCTTTGTTATCTAGGAGGAGAGGTTCATCCTTGTTATTTCTTCTTCCTTTCTTTTCGTTTCTTTGTTCTTGTTGCTCTTTGTTTCTCTCTGTGTTTTTTGAATCTATTGGTCATTGATCTTGCTTGCCTTCAATTTCGTGAATACGGCATTGTCCTTAGAGGACTGATTTAAATCTCTTGATTTGAGGAACTAGAAATGATTTTTTGTGTTCTGTTTTGCTTGGAATGAGAAAGATTTGCAAGGAATGGGATTAGATTTGTTGTTTTGTTTTTGTTTTGTGGATCATGAGGATCTTTTTTAGTGTAGCTCTCTGATCATGATTTGTGCATAGGAACATTGTTGTCTGAAATGCGAAGGAATTCATTTAAATTCTGATAACTGAAAATTGCAGGGTGTTCTTGCTTCTATACACTGTGTTAGTGTTAAATCTATGCAATCGTTTTTCGAGTTTCTTGCATTTACGAAGCAACAACAGCTTGATTTTGAGAAATTCTGATAAATTTTGTCTGCATGTTCTTCATTTTTTTCCTATCTGCTTATGTGAATAGACAAGATACTGAAAATGCTGACGATCCCTTTTCTGCAGTGGAGGAGAGATGTGGCCTTTGCAGGATTTGAGGTTCCCATTCAAATGGCTGTGTCTGCAGAGAAGCTAATTTTTGGAGTAGGCGGGGTTGATCCACAAAGGAGAGCTGAACTCATTAATGTAAGGTGGTCTGATAATCTCATGCTTCTGTTCGTATTGAACTTAATCTTCTTAGCTCGTATTACCCTCAGCTTTGAATGTACCATGAATGTGTAACAGCCCAAGCTACTGCGAGTAGATATTGTCCTCTTTGAGCTTTCCTTTTTAAGCTTCCCCTTAAGGTTTTTTAAACTCGTTTGCTAGGGAGAGGTTTCCACACTCTTATAAAGAATGTTTTGTTCCCCTCTCCATCCAACTGATGTGGGATCTAATCATCCACCCTCCTTTGAGGCCCAGTGTTCTCGTTGACACTCCTACCCCTCTCTAATCGATGTCAATCCACCCCCTTCAGGGCCAGCGTGCTCATTGGTACTCGTTTCCCTCTCCAATTGATATGAGATCTCACAATCCACCCCCTTTTAGGGCCAAGCGTCCTCGCTGGCACTCTTTTCCCTCTCCAATCGATGTTGGATCTCACAATTCACCCCCCGTTCAGGGCCAAGCGTCCTCGTTGGCACTTGTTTCTCTCTCCAATCGATGTTGGATCTCACAATTCACCCCTCCAGAGCCCAGCGTTCTCGCTGGCACTCGTTTTCCTCTCCAATCGATGTGAGATCTCACAATTCACCCCCTTTTAGGGCCCAGCGTCCTCGCTGGCCCTCGTTCCTCTATCCAATTGATGTGGGATCTCACAATCCACCCCCCTTCAGGGCCAAGCGTCCTTGTTGGCACATTGCCTGGTGTCTGGCTCTGATACCCTTTGTAACCGCTCCAAAGGGGAAGCCTGAAAGGGAAAGCACAAAGAGGACAACATCGGCTAGTGGTGGGCTTGGGCCATTACAAAATGTTCTCATAAATAATGTCAATGCCAGTCTGTCAGCTCACAACTCCTTTTCTTGTTTTGGCACTTTAGATATTAGTCATTGATTTATCATGGACGATGCACAAGGTGTCTGATGGTCAGAGAAGACGGGTGCAAATATGCATGGGTCTTCTGAAGGCATATAAGGTATTTATCATTTTTTCTTGTGAAATATTGATATTTTTATATTTGAAAACGAAGTTGATTGTTCTCTTTTCCTTCTAGGTTCTTCTTCTTGATGAGATAACTGTGGATCTTGACGTGCTGGCAAGGGCGAACCTTTTGAAGTTTTTGAGAAGGGAATGTGAAGAGCGTGGCGCTACAGTTATCTACGCCACACATATATTTGATGGTCTCGAAGACTGGCCATCACATATGGTATGCTCAATTCTTTTGTTTGTCTTCTCTCTCTATTTGAGATCCCACATCGGTTGAGGAGGTGAATGAAACATTCTTTGTAAGGGTGTGGAAACCTCTCCATAGTAGACGCGTTTTAAAAACTTTAAGGAAAGCCCAAAGAGAACAATATCTGCTAATGGTGGGTTTGGGCTGTTACAAATGGTATCAGAGCCAGACACCGGGCGATGTGCCAGTGAGGAGAGCCTCAAAGGGGGTGGACATGAGGTGGTGTGCCACCAAAGACGCTAGGCCCCAAAGAGAGTGGATTGTGAGATCCCACATTGGTTGGGGATGAAAACGAAGCATTCTTTATAAGAGTGGAAATCTCACCTAGTAGACGGGTTTTAAAAACCTTGAGGGAAAGTTCAAAGATGAAAATAAAGCCGTTACGTTCCAAGTCTTTTGACGTTTCTTTATTTTTCTTTTATTTTGCTTTTGTAGGTCTACGTGTCGCATGGGAAGTTGCAGATCTCCATGCCAATGGATAAAATTAAGGAGATTAGCCAATTGTCTCTTATGGTAAATTTTTATAACATGGAATCCTTATTTCCGTCGATTCGAAGACCGAACAAATTTCAAATGTTTTTTTTTTCGTTATTTGAACTCTCAGAGAACAGTTGAGAGTTGGCTAAGGAAGGAGCGAGATGAAGAGAGGAAAAAGAGGAGGGAAAGAAAGGCAAGTGGTCTGCCTGAATTTGAAGAAAGAATAGAGGAAAGCCGTGTGACGGGGGATCCAGCCCGCGCCGCTGTTCGAGTCATAAACAACGGCTGGGCAGCAGGACGGCTTCACTCCACGGTAGCCGGAGAAGAGAACTTCTTGTTGAGCTCAAACAGAGTTCTCAGACAGTAAGAGTCTTCCTTTACTCTTTTTTGCAATGTTTAGTAAAAGAAGTAGATAAGGCTCAAACAAAATTCATGGAAGCATTTTAGTTTCCTTACGTATTTGCAGGGTGCTGTTTTTGAATTGGCTATTAAATGAAGAAAATTTGTTCTATTATGTCTTCTAAAATTATGAAAACAAGAGACCCTTTTTGAAAAACACGTTACAAATATCGACATTGATAACTAAAATTTACGAATATATTGATAGATTTGTGCGTTCACGACTAATCTTTTGAGGTTTTGAACTCAAGGTAAAAATATGATAAAATTTTGCAAAGTGGAAAGGGAGAGGGATATAAGAAACTAGATTGTGTCGATACCTCTATATGACAACACAGTTCCCAAGCACTTCTATCTATAAAATTTCTAGTAAGCAACCTATTTGTATGCTTTCATCCTTAATTTGGTAAGTTACTACGAGCTTTTCTTTGGGCTTTGAGAAATTTAGGCCTAGCTTAAGAATTTTTCAGATCTCTTATATTGTTTACTTATGTAATCCTTCGGTCCCCTCCCAAGATGGGTTTATTCTACACAAAATAGTGGTTCATCATGTAATCTACTTATGTAGTTTCTCGACCTCTCTCAAGATGGGTTATATTCTACCATAGGAGTGGTTTCTAAGGTAATCTACATATGTAGTTACTTGACCTCCTAGTGGTTCCTCATGTTATCTACTTATTAGTCCCTCGACCTTTTTTAAGGGGTAATAGTCTACCCATAATAGTTCATTGTATTGCCTACTTATGTTGTCCTTCGTCCCCTCTTAAGGCGAGTTTCATTCTACCCATAGTAATAATTGTTTATATCATATACTTATGTAGTCCTTCGTCCATTCTTACGGTGGATTTAGTCCACACACTGTATTGATTTTTCAAGTTAACTATTTATGTAGTCTCTTGTCTCCAATTAAGGTGGATTTCATTGTACACACAATAGTGATTAGTCAAATCGATCTCTTCACGCTGCTAGCAATCTCATAAGTTCTCATAGTTTTTCTCCGGTTGGGTTCCTAGGCAGTTTAGATCTCATCTTACCTTTTAAGGTCGCTTGGGGCTAAACTTGTTAGCATGCAAGCATTTCCTACTTTAGGTGGTTAGAATATACATGTTTAGGACTATAGAAGGAAATTTTTGGATGAGAAATGCATTATATATATGATATAAAAAATTATTGTTATACCCCTAGAATGAGATTCCGAGATCATGTTGATTTTACCCTTTTCACAGAGGTAGAAAGAGAATATGCACGACTAGAATACGAGTTGGGTAAGATGGGTGAGTAAGCTATTTAAGATGTAAAAAATTACAAAAATATCCTTATGATGAGATTTGTGATGAAGGCGGTTTTAAATGCTTTTCGATGTGTTAGAAAGGAGGATGAGTTATTGTAATCTATGCTCTAGGAAATTGATGGATGTTATTTTCCTGTTGTTTTTTTGTTTGCTTGAATGTTTTAGTTTGTCTTCAATACGTTAGGTAATTGATAGGATATCTCCCTAATAAACTTGCACGGGTGCATAAATTATGTATACTATGCTCTACGAAATCTATAGGATAATCTCCCTAGCAAAGCATGTATAAGAGAATCAAGTTAAGACTAGGACACATGAGCTAGAAGTGGTCTCGAGCAAACCAAATTAGTACACTTTTCAGTTGATCGAGCACTCTAGGATCGTGAACACTAATAAGAGGTTTAGACCTGTGTGTACTCAAAGTATGAATTAGCCGAGGAGTTAGTCTTAAATGTCCATGAAATGATAGTTGAAAATCTAAGAACTTGGTAGACTTCCAAGACATTTAAGGACGATCAAGGAAGCTCAGTAGACTATAAGTAGTATGAACGATATCATTAATATCACTACTACCTTTTCCACTTTGAGATTAGGGTAGTGCGTACCCCAATGTTATATAAATGGTCAGGAGTCTCTTGAACGGGGTGAGACAATGTAGGTTAACCGAGTAGTTGACCAACACATAGAAGATTGCATGTCCCAAACTTTTGTGACTTTATGGTCCTGTGGGAGGACGGCCAACTAACTTTCCAATGAGGTACTATTCCAATCAATCTTTATAAGGTATCTCCTCAATTTAGGAAACAATCTCTCCTTAGGTAAAGCAAGCTAACTAGTTTATTCGATTGGTTTTTTGGCCTTTAATCTCAAATTAATTAATTTTAATTAATTAATTAATTGATGTTTGATAATAACAAACCTATCTTCAATTATTAACAATCTCAGTATTTTGTCTAGTGTAAGGTTGGGAATAATGATTTCAATGTCTTTTTTGGTTCACTCAAATTAGAGCTAGAATAAAGAAGTTTTAGTCAAAACAAGATGCTCGACATGATGATGTGGCGGAAAAATTGAATCATAGACTTCTTTACCGTGATGAAAACTAGATTTTAGAAAAAAAAAGAAAAAAAAATTATTTGAATTATAAATTTATTTCAATTACATTAGATTTATAAAACTTTTCAATTACTTTTTAAATGGTTATTCACATTATTTTTATTAACATTTTTTTATTATATTATTACATTTAAATAAATATATATAATATATATTTATATACTTATATATTTTTATATATATAATAAAACTGAATTTAAAATATTTTTAATATTTATTTAAAATAATATATATATATATATATATATATATATATATGTATGTATGTATGTATGTATGTATATGTATGTATGTATGTATATATGTTTAAATAAAACGTGTGATCTATAGTTTTTCATAATAAATTTAAAAATAAATAAATATTATTTTTCGTAGTTAGTTCACGTTTTGGTAATCGTATCAATTCCTATTTTTACAACTTCGATTACTACTTAAATTCATCACCTCTTCATATTTTACAAACACACATAATAACACAATGCACAACTTCCATGGATCTAAAGTTTTTTTTTTTAAAAGCCTCAATTGAGAAAATTGTAAATCTATTATTTTAGAGAGTTGTGGTGTGTTTCTATAAGATTTTAAACAATTGTACCGGTTTGATCCTAAGCCGTGGAAAGGATTGAGTTTGCTCCTTAACTCGTATAAAGAGCTGTGTATCAGTTTGATCCTGAGCCATGGAAAGGATTGAGTTTGCTCCTTATCTCGTAAAAAGAATTGTGTACTGATTTGATCTTGAGTCGTGGAAAGGATTGAGTTTGCTCCTTAACTCGTAAAAAGAGTTGTGTACCTATTTGATCCTGAGCTGTGGAAAGGATTGAGTTTGCTCTTGAACTCGTAAAAAGAGCTGTGTAGCGGTTGGGCTCTGATCCGAAGAGAGAGTCACAAAAGGTTTATTCAAATTCCCAAGAGGCGCTTGGGGAGTGGAGTAGGTCGAGTTTGACCGAACCACTTACAACTATGGTGTTATATTCTCTAACCCTTTTCCTATTTAAATTCTAAATTATTGTTAAGTTTTATTGCATGATATTAAATTTTATGGTTATTAGAAAAATTTTATGGCTATCAATCCAACCATTCGTATTAGAGCATGTTGCTCTTATTGATTTTTTTTTTTATATAAACTTTATTTTTATAGCTCATGGCAAATCTACGTGTTAAAAACCGTTTTTATGAAGGACAATCAACTTCTAGACCTCCTCATTTTGATGGAACAAATTATACGTATTGAAAAGATAGAATGAAAATTTCTCAATTGATTATGAATTAGGGTGGAATGGTAGTAAAGGTACTTACATTCCAATAAAAATTGTTAACAACATTGAGGAGATTAAATTAGAAAATGAATTTGATCAACATGATATAAATAATGTTCTTTAAATGCTAGTGCTATAAATTATCTTTACTGTGCCATAAGTAATTATGAATTTAATAGAGTATTTATATTGTTCAGCATATTTCCATTTGGAAAACTCTAGAAGTCTGGAAGTAACTCACTTGGGAACAAATCAAGTTAAAAAACAAAAATTAACATGTTAGCTCACATTTTGCTTCATGACTCATAGTGACAAAGATGATGAAGTCATGGCTCAGGGTAACAAAGAGGATGAAGAAGACGAGGTAATTCTTGAATCTCATCCTTATGATGAATGACAGGTCAACGGCAATAATATATTGATCTGGACTATGTTCTTAATTGAAGCAAGTAAGGCTTATGGTGATAAAAGAGGATTAGGCTATATTGATAAATGTTCTACATCTTCAAGTTCTATCTCAGTATGATAAATCTAGATTTGTGCCTATCTGTCATTATTGTGGTGTTGAAGGTCATATTAGACCTAATTGCTTTAAATTGAAAAATTCTCAAAGGAAAATTTTCTCAAAATATAAAATTTAACAATGTTTTAAGTAATATTTTTTCAATTGAAAATATAATACATAAACTTAGTCAAAGTCCATAATGTATTGTTTGAATTTTTTTTTTTTTGTAAAGATAATGGTTTTTATCGTGACTTCTCGAGGACTCCTCAACAAAGGTGTGCTTGAAAGAAAAAAAACGTACTTTACAAGAATTTGTTAGATCAATATGTTAAATGAATATGATTTACCTAAATATTTTTGGCGGAAGCTGTTAATACAGCGTGTTATGTTTCAAATAGAGTTTTAATTAGACCCTATTTTGACGGAGGTTGGAATGTTTCTTGGTTATTCATCTACTAAAGCTTATAGAGTTTTCAATAAGAGAACTTTAGTTAGAGGAGAATCTATGCATGTGGTATTGATGAATCTTGTAATAATATTTTTAATGATTCTTGAAGTGATGATTTAGAAAGAAATTTGGGAGATTTCCTTAGTAACAAAGGAAAAGAAACTCTTTCAGAAGTGAGCTTAAGTGGAAAGAAGGAAGAAGGTTTTCATCAGTGCCAAAAGTATGGAGGTATGCCTCATTTGATCCCAAAAGCTTTATTATTGGTGATCCCGAACAAGATGTGAAAACTGGTTCCTCTATTAATTTATTTAATAATCTTGCTTTTGTTTCTCAAATTGAACCAAAAAGTCTTAATGATGCCAAAAATGATGAGTTTTAGATTTTAGCTAAGAAGAACTAAATCAATTTGAAAGGAACAAAGTTCGGTAATTAGTCCCTAAACCCTCTAATATTTTCATTAGAACCAAATAGATTTTTAGAAATAAAATTGATGAAAAAGGAAATATAATTATAAATAAAGCTAGACTTGTAGCTCAAGGTCATTGTCGAGGAAGGTATTATTGGAACCAAATGGGTTTTTAGAAATAAAATTGATGTAAATGGGAATATCATTAGAAATAAAGCTACACTTCTAGTTCAAGGTTATTGTCAAGAGGAAGGAATAGACTATGAGGAAACTTTTGCACCCGTTGCTAGATTAGAAGCTATTAGAATGTTACTTGCATTTGCATTTGCTTCTTACACAAATTTTATATTATATCAAATGGATGTGAAAAGTGCATTCTTACATGGTTATATTAGGGAGGAAGTTTAGGTAAAACAACCTCCTGGATTTGAAAATTTTGATTTTATACGTTATGTCTATACGTTGAAAAAGGTTCCTTATGACTTAAAACAGGCTCCAAGAGCTTGGTACGATAGACTTAGTAATTTTCTTATTGAGAATAATTTCAAAATGGGTAAGCTCAACAGTACTTCTCTTTATTAAAACTAAAGAAAAAGATATGCTATTAGTCTAAATATATGTGGATGATATTATATTTGGTTCTACTCATCCTTCTCTATAGTAAGAATTTCCTAAATGGATGCATAATGAATTTGAGATGAGTATGATGGGAGAGCTTAGTTTCTTTCTTGGACTTCAAATCAAACAACTGAAAGATGGTATCTTCTTAAATCAAGAGAAGTACATGCCGAATTTACTTAAAAGGTTCAAGTTCAATGAAGGTAAGATTGCAAAAACTCCAATGAACACATCTACCAAACTTGACAAGGATGAAGAAGGTAAATGTGTAGATATAAAATCTTATCGAGGTATGATTGGATCTTTACTTTACTTACGGCTAGTAGACCTGATATTATGTTTAGTGTATGTCTTTGTGATAGGTTTCAATCTTGTCCTAAGAAATCTCATGCGGTTAAAAGAATATTTATTAATTTAGGAGTGTGGAATCCTAGAAATGTTGAGTTTAAATTGGTAGGATATTTTGATGAGTATTTTGAGAAGTTTACTTGATTCCAAAAGTACTAGTGGAACTTGTCAATTTCTTAATAGTTCATTAGTTTCTTGGTTTAGTAAAAAGCAAATTCGGTTGCCTTATCTACTATCGAAGGCGAATATATTGGGGTTGCTAGTAATATATGTTGTGCTCAAATTTTTGGAAGAAACAAACTCTTTGTGATTTTGGATTAAAATTTGATAGTGTGCCTATATTTTGTGATAACACCAGAGCTATTGATTTAACCAAAAATCTTGTTCATCATTCTAGAACTAAACATATTGACATTAGACATCATTCTATTAGAGAACATGTGCAAAATGAACATATTATTCTTGATTTTGTAAACTCTAATAATCAATTAGGAGATATTTTTACCAAGTCGTTAAATGAAGATTTTTTTTTTGTTGCAAAAATAGGCTTGAGCTTGGTATTATTCATGATATATCTTGAATTTAAGTTGGGTATTATTCGGTATAATATTTCTTGAATTTTATAATCTTGTTTAAAGGCATGTTCTTAAGGAGAGTATGTCATTCTTTTATTGTTTTTTATTGTTCTTTTTATGATTACAAAAGGGGAGAAAATTAGGAAAATATGCTTTAAGTTTGTTATTTTATAATTAATGAATCACTTCAGTGTTATTTTATAATTAATGAATCACTTCGTGATGTTTCATAATTCATTATGGAGAGAGATGTCTATTGTATGGTGAGAAAATTATAAATCTATTACTTTAGAGAGTTGTGGTGTGTTTCTATAAGATTTTAGACAATTGTACCGGTTTGATCCTCAGCCGTGAAAAGTATTGAGTTTGCTCTTGAACTCGTAAAAAGAGCTGTGTAGCGGTTGGGCTCTGATCCGAGGAAAGAGTCAAGAAAGGTTTATTCAAATTCCCAAGAGGAGCTTGGGGAGTGGAGTAGGTCGAGTTTGATCGAACCACTATAAACCTATGGTGTTATATTCTCTATCCCTTCTCCTATTTAAATTCTAAATTATTGTTAAGTTTTATTGCATGGTATTAAGTTTTATTGTTATTAGAAAAATTTAATGTTGAAACCCTATTCACCCCTAGAGTTGCCATATCGATCTAACACATCCCAAAGACGAGACTTGTCACTCGACAAATTTGTGATGTCAGAAAAGGGTAAACCACTACCCCGATCCTAGAGTAGGTTCGCGAGTAGCTAAAATTATACGAGACTTTGAAGCATCTCCAAATGCTCAGATACCCATAGATGTTAGGCCAGAACTTCTTAGAAATTAGAGTAAAGCATGTGGATACCTATTAGAATAAGGATACAAGGGCCTACAAGTAGGTTGTTTATTGAATATATTATACTCATTTTTTTTTTTTTTTTGTCTTTTCTTTCCAAGTGATCGCAGGTACCGATCAAAGTGGGAGTGTTCGAGAGTTGCACTGTCATTGAGGTGCCTATACAAGGCATCAGTTTAGTTTGTATTTTGTGCTTTGTTATTTATATTCATTTTTTTTTTTTTTTGTTAAGATTGAGAAATAGAATTGGGATAGAAGGTGTATTCTCATTGATATTCACAAGCTTTAAATAGGATACAAGCTAACAACTAATACCTATGAATACGAATAAGGAAAATATAAATTAATTAAATATTGAAAATAAAATAAAATATACTATAAAATCAAATCATAAAAGAAAGAATATTAAGATATAATATCTAAGATATATTCTATAAATAATATATTCTCCAAATATTATTTCTCAACAATTTTGTATAAAGTTCTATTGGTTTTTAAATAACTTAAATATCATTTTTTTTTTTATTTATTTTCAATTTGGAATTTGGTTTGTAAATATAATGTTTCATGACTTTAAATGGTGTGAAATTTTATCGTGTTTTTTATTTTATTTGTTTATCGTTTGTCTTGTCTTTTAGTTACGATCAGAGGTTCGAAACCTCAAAAACGAGTTCATGACAAAAACATTCCTTATTCTTTGTTATTTAATAATGATCCATTGATTAGGTATAAATAAGACATGTCTTTACCTAATATACACAAAAACAAAACACTAAATATGGAAGAGTTAATTCCATATAAATGGGCATAATATCTAAGTTTTAACTTCGGTAGCCATCAAAGATATGGTAGCTTTAGCTTTTCACCATATCTTTTCGTAAGTGTATTATCAATAATAGTATTCGAAAGAGAAGTATGCTCGTTAGTGTTTGCATTCTTTTGATTGTTATAAACATGATTGAGATTGTAAATGTATCAAAATTTCTTGATTATAGTAATCCATTAGACGATGTTAGTTCTAATTGTAACATGAGAATCAAGTTTGCAAACCAGCTCGTAAATAATGACAAAAACAATAAGAATCACTTAAGGAAAAGTTTTGGAATTGATTACTGTGATGATCAAAATCAAAAGTAAAGAAGACTCGTTTTTAAACTCGTGATTCGAATCATTCTGCAACGGGTTTGATCAACACCACTTGAATGATTCTAACATGCAAGTTATAAACACAAGAATTTGCGAAGTAAAAACTTATCTCTCAACAAAGAATAGAAACTCTATTTTTTTCAATTCCAAAATGTGATAATTTAAACAACATTTTCTTCACATGTTTCTTGAAGTTTATATTGCATAATTGATACCTTGGTTCATATCAGTTTCTTACCTTAGGTGATTAGAACATGCATGATTAGGACAATAAAAGGGCAATTTTGAATGAGAAATGCATTGTATGTATGATATAGAAAAGTAACGTTACACCCTTAAAATGAGATTCCGAGATACATGTTGATTTTATACTTATTGCAGAGCTAGAAAGAGATCCATGAGTAGAATAGGAATTGGACAATATAGATGATTAAGTTATGTAAGATGTAAGAAATTACAAAAATGCCCTTATGATGATATTTGTGATGAATGTTGTTTTAAATGTTTTCTGGTGTGTTAGAAAGGAGGATGAGTTATTGTAATCTATGCTCCACGAGATTGATGGATGTTATCTCGCCGTTGAGATTTTTTTTTCTGCACGGATGTTTTAGTTCATGTTTACAGTGCTTTAGGTTATTAGGTTATTGATAAGATATTTAAACTTACATGAATGTTTAGATTATGTATACTATGATCTAGTTGATCAATAGGATAAACTTCCTAGCAAAGCAGGTAAAAGAGAACCAAGGTAAGACTAGGGCACATGAGCTAGAGTGGTCTCCAGTCAATCAAATTTGTACGTTTCTAGTAAACTGAATGCCCTAGGATTGTGAATGTCGATCTAAGATTTAGACCTGTGTGCATTCTAAGTATGAATTAGCCAAGGAGTTAAGTCTTAAATCCTGAAAATGATAGTTGAAATCAAACTGCCTAGACGCCCCTAAGAACCTAGTAGACTTCCATGACATTCAAGGACAACCAAAGTAGCTCATTAGGCTATAAGAAGTATGAACGATGTCATTAGTATCTCTATTACCTTTTCCACTTTGAAATTAGGGTAGTGCGTTCCCCAACCTTATAAAATTTTTTACGGGTCTCCAGTCTTGTAAACTCGTCCTTTATAATGGGCGTGGGACCAAGTAGGTTAACATAGTAGCTAGCCAACATAGGGAGAATTGCTTGCCCCAAACTTTTATGATTTGATCGTCTTGCGGAAGGGACGACTAGCTAACCTTCTATGTATGAGGTTCATAATTAGATCACACTATACTATCACACAAAATCTTTATGAGGTAGCTCCTCAATCTAGGAAACTGGTCTCTTATTGAGTAAGGAAAATAAGCTACCCTAAGTCAAAGAACAAAAAGGTACTTTACCTAGAGATGAGACTTGTCGCTTGATAAATTTGTGAGGCAAGAAAAGGGTAAACCACTACCTCGAACCTAAAGTAGGTTTGCGAGTAGCTAGAAAATCACACAAAACTCCGAAGCCTCCCTAAATGATTAGATAACAATAGAGGTTAGGCTAGAACTCCTTAGAGCTTAGAGTAAACCCATGGATATCTACTAAGATAAAGATGCGATACGAACCTACAAGTAGGTTTCTTACGAAATATTTTATACTTGTTCCTTTTCCTTTTTTTTTTTTTTTTTTTTTCAGGTGATCACAGGTACCGATCAAGGTGGGAGAGTGCTAGAGAGCTGCACTATCACAAAGGTGTTAATCCAAGACATCAATTTAGTTTGTATTTTGTATGTTGTTATTTGTATTCATTTTACATCTCGTTCTCGTTTCCAGTTTGTAAATAAATTAAATATCATTTATTTTGTATTATTTTCATTTTGAAATTTGGTTTTTAAGTATAATGTTTCATGACTCTAAATCGAGTGAAATTTTATCGTGTTTATGCTTTCATTTATTAATCATTTATCTTATCTTTTAGTCACGATCCGAAGTTAAGTCAAAAACTAATTCATAACAAAAACATTCCTTATTCTTTGTTATTTAGGAATGGTTGGTTGATTAGGTATAAAAGACAGGTCTTTACATAATATATACAATAACTACACAAAATATCAACAAACCATATTTGTCGAATTCACAAATGATAGGTAAAAAAAGGAAACATATTGGAAGAGTTAATTCAATATAAATGTGCATAATATCTAAGCTTTAGCTTCAATAGCCATCAAAGATAGTATAGCTTTAACTTTTTTACCATACTTCATACTTTTCGTTACGTGTATTATTAATAATGGTCGTCTCAAAGAGAAGCATGCTCGTTAATGTTTGCATTCTTTTGGTTGCCATTAACATGATTGAGATTGTAAATGCATCAAGACTTCTTGATTATTGTGATCCAATAGGCGATGTTAGTTCTAATTGTAACAGGAGATTTCAATGATATATTTATTGGTAATAATTATCATAATTATTAGCATAAATGAATTTTACTATAATGCTAAATCAAGTATTACCTTCTTCGAGATTAATTTGAATTTTATGATTGGATTTGATTTTATTAATTGAACTTGTTGTGTAACGACCTAAATTTCAGCTACCTAAAATCTCCATTATCATCTAAATCGATCATAGCTCGAATATAACTTTTAAAATATCATCATTAAAAGAAAGAAAAAAAAAATTGGAGTTCAACATAACCATACTTTATCATTAAAGACATAGCCATGGTCCTACATGTTTAAAACATAATTCAGGAATGAAATTAGAAAAAATAATGAAAATTAATTTAAAGCGTTAAATGCATAACAATCTATTCTAATGTATGTCTAGGAAATTAAATATGAATGCACGTGCCATGGTCTCTAATTGCGATATTGTCGTCAATAGTACATGGGTGCCTTGCCTTTACCTGATAAAGAATGTAGCACACGACCTGAGTCCTGAGTATTTTAAAGTATACTCAGTAAGTGACCCCACTATAGGGGGCCATAAAAATGCAAACACATACAATAATTTTCTAGGGACCCATCATTAAAAACATCATAGGGGTGACTTCTAGTCCGGACTAAGTTGAATGTGCAGTACTTCCCTACACACGACCTACACATGCGAGTGTAAATCTCCCGGTGGTTCGCGACCCCCCTGGACCCATCATAATCGAGCTAGCTGTCTGTAACGATGTCTAGAGGTCAGTAGACCCCTGAGTGTCATGCTCGACATGATCACCACCATCCTCGTAGCGTACGCGTCCGTTCATAAAAGAGGAAGTAGCTCGATGCTTATATATATATAGGAATGCATAAAGTCCTTATAGTTTCTCGTCGTTAAAACATCTTTAAAACACAATCCTAGTTCCGTTCTTATATTACTATAAGTAATATATGTGTATCAACTTCCCATTTTATCATCATCATTAACAGTATCTAGGGTTATGTCCTAGACATAATTATCGTCATAATGCATATGACATTCACAACATACTTCTCAACTTAATATGAAAAATAATGTCATATTAAGGAAATAACATTATCTACATCATCATATCATGCATCATCATCATCATTATTTTATAACGCCATTGTAACACGTCATAATCATCATAAAGCATCATCAAACATCATCATATAACTCATACACGACATCATACATCATACATCATAATCATAAGGCATAAAGGACACGTGCCGGTTCCACTAGGCACGCGTTGTCATACATCAAGCAATTGCCTAGTCTATCCTATAGTAAGGTCACTTACTTGGTTGGCCTTAGCCGACGTTCTCCCTAAATTAAATATGTTAGCTACCATTCCTTGAAAGCTGTTCCAAGTGTTGCTGGAGTTCGTTTTCTATTAAGTGATCTCGTTTCTTTCGTTAGTATTTCACAATTCTAAATTAAATTCAACTTGAAATTGTGAAATAGAGAATCTTGCCTTAATTATCTTAATTAGGGTTAAAATTGGCATCGGGAGGGTCGAGATGGTGAGAAAAGATGATTTTATCCTTTACCGAGTTGGATAAGCCAAGATTTTGAGTCGCAGTCGAGTGAGCCGAGCCGAGTCGTTTAAATCACTGGAGCCGAAGGAGTGTCTTCCTGCAGGTGTGACATGTGCTAGCAGGGGGTGAGGGACACGTCGTAGTTCCCTCTCGGGTCAAGGCGCAGGTTCGGGGTGCCGACGCGACTGTTGAGCTTACTGGATTAGGACCGAGGCGTGCGTTGAGCTGCTGCAATGCACGGGGCCGGGTCATCTGGGCTGCGATGACTCTGGGGAAAGTCATTTGAGTACACCAATATGTCATTGATGAACACTGAGCCCCCGAGTTTAAAAAAAAAAAAAGAAAAAATTAGGTCACAATAGGGGCAAACTAGTCATTTTGCCCTATTATTACTTGAGTCTCATTTGATTGGGTCATAATCTGAAAAGAAAAAGGGGGGGGGGGGGGGGGG
>NW_019272051.1:398600-400824 GCF_002738345.1 Cucurbita maxima | reverse complement strand
GGGGGGGGGGGGGGGGGGGGTGAGAAAGAGGAGGAAGAAGAGGGAAAGAAGATTAGGGTTTTTAAGGTAGGAGGAGGAGATCAGATTAGAACCGACGATGGAGATCCAAGTCCGCAATCTAAACCATCAATAGTCCGAGGCAAGGTGCTCTCATGAATCGCACCTTCCTATTTCGTCAAAACGTCCAAGAACTTCAGGTTAGTCCATGAGTGTCTAGATCGAGAAGTTATCAAGATTTTCGTGTGTTAGCTATGTTTTGTGTTGATCCTTAGATTCTTACCCTCAATAGCATTATCTGGTTAAGTTCCAGAGTGAAGGCAGTCAAGATTGGCATTCGAATTGGAGTTTCAAGAAAAACGTGATTTTTGGTAAGAACTCGTGTTTTCTCCGAATTCGAACTCAAATGTTAAGATCCGTGATTATCAGAAAAATATAAGAAAAGTGTTTCGAAGGAGTAGAATATGAGATCTACAAGATTCGTAAAGAAAATTTGTTGAATCGGATTACGGATTGGAAGATAAAAAAATTGGAAGAAAATAGATCGAAATGTGAGAGAGGCTAACATTGGAAAATTGAAAACACGCAGGAGAGAGGGAGGAGACACCGCCACGTGTCGGCCAGCGTACGGAGGAGTGCGGCAGAACCGCTGATCGATACGTGGCGATCACCGACTGGTGAGGCGCGTCCTCACCCGGTAGCGAACACGCGTCAGGCATGCGTATCCGGGCCGGCCCGACTCGGCGCCGCACGCGAACCACTATATCCGTAAACCACCCCAACTCGACGCCTCTGACTCACGACTGCTCGGGAAGCCGCGCGGGGGCACGCACTCATAGGAGCTGCACGTAGAAACCCTCCAGGGCGCGTGTAGGCGTGTGAGTCACTGTTTTTCTTTTTGTTCGGTCTCCGTTTGCTTGTTTTCCGTCTCGATTTTGATACTAACTCTATTATTATGTGAATTAGGACTTGTCAAAAAAATTACAAAATTTTTGGAATCCTTTCCGTCAAGAAAACTCAAACTCGAGAAGGCATGGGTCAACCAAGTAAGTAGCCATTTGGATTCCCACGAGCAGTACTTGTAGGAACCGCTAGGAACAAGCATGCATGCTACCACCCATAAACTTAGCTAGCCGGTCCTAGCATATTAGTATGAAAACTGCGAAAATGAAATGATTAAGGAAAGCTAGATATGAAATGTTTATTATATCTGTTTTGATTGAGATTCTGATAAAGTATGTATGCATGAAGAGGATGGGAAACTTGTGAAATCTGCGCTCCGGGTGAAGATGGACGTTATTTTCCCGTTGAGCATGTTTGTTAATATTGCATGAACTGTTGCGTGTGAACTCCTATGCATGATGATTACTTGTATTATCTTTCTTGTTGAATAGGAAGGAATTATGAGCGTAGATTAGGGTGCTTATGGCTAAGTAGGCTAGACAAGATCCTAGATTGGGAGACCCGCGAAATGATTACTGGCAGATCCAGAGCCCAGAATTCCAAACCCGATAGGTTTATGAGACCAGACACGAGAATCCTAAAGATGCATGAATCCAAGTCTAAGCCACCAAGTTCCACCCTAGAAAGGACAGTAGGACACCACGGTAACTATAGGTAGCCTGCTAGAGTTGAGCAGTGTGGGTAGTTTCATCAGAACCTCCACTTCCCTCTCTACTCCGATGCCGTACCGTCGAGACAGAGCTCCGGTACAAAGATCGTTGAGCTTGGTAGATCCGGATAGGGAAGTGTGACAGGTGCCCAGACCTAGTGGTGATAGCTAAGGGGTCTTCTGAACAGGACTCCTAGGCCGTAGAAACTCTTCCTTGAGTGGGGGACGTGGAGCCACGTAGAATGACTTAGTAGCTGATCGGCACACAGGGGGTCGCACCCCGAATTTAGTGGATGTATGGTCCCGTGAGAGAGTTGTCAGCTAACCTCTACGGATGATGTTCAAAGAGAGTCACGTATTCAGATCCAGCCATACGATTCCCTCAGATTTACTTATGAGGTCGCGCCTCACCTCAGGACATTGACCATTTCACTGCATCAAATGGGAAAGCCTCCTAAGATATAGAAAAGAGAGTTGTAGCTTAGATCACTCTCCTTAGAAACCCAAGAAAGACTGTGGATACCTACCAAGATAAGGATGTGAAAAGAGCCTACAAGTAGGCTGCTTATTGAGTATTTTTATACTCATTCCTTTCTACTCTTTTTTTTTTTTTTT
>NW_019272051.1:322400-398394 GCF_002738345.1 Cucurbita maxima | reverse complement strand
TTTTTTTTTTTTTTTTTTCAGGTGAGTGATGCCATGGTTCGAGGCGGGAATGCGTGCTGAATCTTAATGCCACGAGTGTCCCGGGGCGTCTAGGAGTCTGTGCATATTTTTTGTTTAGATTTGTCATGCGTTGTTTTGTAAACCATTTACATACTTTTCATTGAACTCATATGCTATTGGAACACCTTGATTTGGATTTCAAACTTTCTATCTAATCGCTAAAGTTTTTTTGTAATTTCGTCTTGTCCATTTGCTTTTAAATGATTTCATTGCATAGTTGGTTGGTCCAACCATTGATTTCGAGATTCAAATTTTGGGTTGTGACAAACATTATTACAAACGTGTCAAGGAAATCTTTGAACACTTTGTTCATCAAGCCTATAAAAGTTGTAAGGCATAGTCAATCCAGAAGACATTACTTTTAATTCAGAGTAGTCATATCTTCTTCTAAATGTCTTTTTCTTTTATCCTTAGTTAGTGGTAATCCGATCTTAAATTGATCTTGAAAAATATTGAGGCACCCAAAAACTTATAAAATAATTCGTTAATGTGGGATACTCAATACTTAGTCTTGATCGTCACCTTGTTCAACTCTCACTTATTCTGGATCGTCATCTTGTTCAACTCTCTACAGTTCGTAGATATCCATTTTTTTTTTTAACGAATTGCACTGAGGCTTTCAAGAGCGATACACTTGGCCTTATAAAGCATTTGTCTGACAACTCTTACAATTGCTCTTCGAGCTCCTTCAATTCAGTTGGGGCTATGCTGTAAAGTGCTTTCGAGATCGGTTCATCCTGAGCTCGAGTTTAATTTCAATGTCAATATCCATGGTTGACAGAAATTATGGTAGGTTGTCGGATAACACATCTTCAAATTCTTGTACTACAAGTAGTAAGGGTGCACTACCTCCAAGGTCTCGGACATCGATCACGCTAGTCAATAGGGTTCAGGTCCCAAGGCTAATCAACTTTCTTGCCTTCAAGGTGGAGGTCACCGTGAAAGTAAAAGTTCACTACCCTAAATTTGAAACTCTACCCGGTGGGTGGCGTAAATATAAATTAATGGGCTCCACAATCGATGATTGAATAATTTTTCAACCAACCAATGCAGGTAGAGAATCACGTCAAAGTCAAATATGTCTTGTACAATCAATAGTACCTCTAAAGTATGTACCATCAACAATATCTCTAAGATTCTTTCTAATGCAACTACTTTATAGGATTGAAAGTGTTAGTATTTTGCTAATACTTCTCTTGAAAATAAGGATACAGACCATGTGTATCGTAAAGGCTCTAGTCTTGCGACAGGAATTAATGAACGTATAAATCTTGAATCAAATAGTACACAAGCAAGGTATCAATGGTAAAGACCTTCCACCACGGTGTCACAATCTTCAATCCTCTTGCATGCGGTTGCCCTACCCATTCTCTTACCTTGCCCATAGCCTCGTGGTTTCCCTAAAGGAACTGACACCAATCTTCCACTAGAAGTGAGCTTCTCCTCTGAGCATATAAAAGACACCGTTAACTTTCTGATCATTTAAGTCATTGAAATATTTGAAGATAATTTCCATGAATTCCACCCAAGCTTCAGTTACGCACGACTTAGTGGACTTCTTATTGAATGCTGATGAGTCATGCTTACAAAAAAATCTCCCGGTACTTGATAGAATCACTACTATGATGTTAAGATTCGGATTACCTTATTGATTGAATATTTCAAGGTAAAAACACTTATTTGAGATTCGAATCACTCTACAAGTGAGATGGATCTTGTCAAGATTGAATGATTCTAAACATGCAACCTAAACTACATATAATTTCAAAGTTCTTGAGAAAAGAAAATGTAGATTGTTAACCAATTCATCTTAAGATCATGTATAGAAATCTAATGGATAAATATGAATTAAGGAGTTGAGTGATTGATGGCGTTACTATAACACATACAGAAGCAATTTGGATCTTATGCATTCTAAGTACATCAATTATAGTAAATTAGCTAGCATGTTCAAAAGCATTAAAACTTAATGAGTTTGAATATTTCTTTTTCCTCACGAACTGGTTATGAACCACCACTAGTGTCTTCCCTACTATTCTTCAGCCTTAGAATGGGATTGTGGAATCCGGTGAGTGACTAAACTTGATAGGAATTTAATATATGAAAAGAGAGAGTTTTGAGATAATTTCTCAAAGTTTTTCAAGCCTTCTTTACATGTACCTTGATCACTCTATTTATAAGTCATATTTGCATCTTCATGCAAACATGAGATTACCAAATTTTGACACTCAAAATTTCACTCAAATTTGTGGGATTTATTTGCAAACATGCAAGTTTGGTCAAACAAAATTTTAACACTCAAAATTTCACTCAAATTTGTGGGGTTTATTTGAAAAACATGCAAGTTTGTTAAACCATACATTGACACTCAATATTCCACTGACTCAAACATGTATTTTTCCATTAAAGTCAACATTTTGACTTTCTCTATTTTAATTCAACAATTAATTTAAATAATTAATTTCAAATTAAAATAATATTAAAGGATTAATTAAACAATTTAATTAATATTTAATATTAAATGAAATGCCAATCACAATCAATTCCGACACATATTGATGATAAATTCCTCCTCATAATTAAAATATATAAATCTTATTTAAACATCTCAAATTCTCTCCTTTTGTTTAATTCATAAATTAAATCAAAATGCGGTTAAATATATCGTATATATTTAGCGCATATTCCCTAATTTGAGTTTATACACTTCAAACTCACTTGCCACACTATTCTAAGGTTTAGTTAGATATGAGCTAGCAAGGGGATGGACCTACAGATCATGGGCTCCAACGATCCAAGATTAACCGGTTAAACTCATTAACCTTTTAACCAACATTCGTTAACTACTAGGACACTCCACTCTAGACTAGTAGTTGCACTGCCCTCACTATAGATATATTTTTGTCCATTTGATATAACCATGATTAGTAAGTCGATCCTTCACAAGTTGTTCGTAACTAGAGCTAGGTCAATTTATCGTTTTTACCCCTTAAGTTACTTCTTGTTCCTTAAGTCCCACTGATTTTCTAATAAACAATTGGTTTGTGGTCCAACTACCAAACCCAATCCCTCTCGGGCCAATGAGAGGGTGGAGCTCCTTGTTCAAGATCTAGAGTCAGTACTTAAGGGAACAACCTCTCTACTATCTCTAAAAGCGGGTAGGAGTGAATTCTATCTTGCACCCTATGTCCCCAGCTATTCACCGAGTCTTACCTTTGAAATGGTAGGCTTATTGAGTCGGCGAACTCGAGCCAATCTCACCCATGCAAATCTAAGGATAATTCCGAATAAACTGGAGTTCATAGTTAGCTCAGGATTAAGATCGAGTTACCTAGGTCATCGAATGAAAAAAATCAGTCTCAACAGTAAACGACAATTTTTGTTTACACACTATGAGTTTTATGATATAAAACCTAACAGTGATGAGATATGATGTCCCGACAAAAGTTTGATTGAGCTAAGTCATCAGAAACTATGAAATATGAAAATTAAATTAGATGGACCTGAATGACCTCATCATAAAATTAATTTTCATATTATACTTTTAGATTTTTAATTCAAAACTTGAAATAACAATAACCCATAATAAGTTTCAAACATGTATTTTCAATTAAAAAAAAAAAAAACAACTCTTTTATCGAACACAATTCTATTTTTATTATAGACAATAAATGAGGAGTTACTAAAGGGGTCCATATTTTTCAATTAAAAAAAAAACCCTGTTATCAAACACGATTCTATTTTTATTATAAACTATACATGAGAATGTGTTACTAAAGAGGTCCATAATTGCCCTCATTTATGACAAGAATACAAAATATTGAAGCGTCACCCTTGTTCATCAACTTTAAAGTTAAAAGTCCATAACATTACACTCTAGAACTTTAAGGTTAATGGTATTAAAGGTCCATACCATTACACCCTAAAATACAGTTAACTACCGATGGTTAAGGATATCTCTAATGAGTTGTTTTCTTAAAATAACTAAAATACTAATAATAATTGATAAGCTCCTAATATGTGACCACTTGTCCAAATTTAACAATAATATATTTTTATCCATTAGATTGATGGGTGTGGTTGACAATGAAAACTAATTTTGCAAGTATAAAAGTGAAACAAACTCCGGACAAATATGTTCAATCGTATCTGTTTTTCTCTCATTTCAACAAAATGAGTTTATTTTCAAAACTTGCACTCTCTCTCTTGATCTTATTATTCTTAGCTAAACAATTTCCTATCATCGAAGGATCAATCTTCCAAAATCCAGAGATTATCGTCAAGATAACAAATGCTCTCAAAGTAAAAAATCAGCTCACTGTTCATTGCAAATCTAGAAATGATGACTTGGGAGTTCACAAGCTGACATCTTGGGTTAGCTACGATTTCAGTTTTCGTCCAAACTTTTGGGGCACAACATTGTTTTACTGTTCATTCGAATGGCCTGGCTCGTTTCATTACTTCAATATCTACATAGATAAGAGAGATAGAAAGAATTGCGATAATATTCTTTGTTCATGGCACGTGAGTGAGCAAGATGTTTGTATGTTCAACTATAAAACAAATGATAATGATATTTGCTATAAGTGGTGAGGTAAAAAGTCCATATACCCATAAATTGGAAGGTTGAATTTTAATATTGAAATAAATTAATGTGTGAGTACTTTTTCTTTGGTTTTTTTGAAGCTTCATATGATTAGTACAAGTCAACTATGTACGCTATTGATATAAATTATGATATTAAGAATTGTTGACTTATTTTGGTCATGATCGGTAATTACAACAATTATATGAGATGCGAAATTGTATTCAAAGAATTTTGGCCTAGAGTAAAAGTAAGGTTGAGCCTTAGGGTTTTGCTTCAAGTAGAGGCAAGTCGTTAGAGTTGCTATCGAGTGAAAATATACACATGCATAAACTAAATTTTGTTCAATCATTCATGTAGCCTGTACAAGTTATGTTCAGTTAGTGAAGAAGAACCTTGCCTAAAGTCTAATGAAGTTGCACAGTCAGGTGAATAAGGTTTTTCATGATTGTGTCAAAATCACTTTGTATGGTTTAAGATGTACCACAGTAACAATATTCAAAGATGCTTTCACAATTTCGCAGGGAGGTTTGCACAATCGTTGTTGATGATTATTGGGAGTGAGTTCCACATTAGTTAATTTAGTGGAAGATCATGGGTTTATAAGTGAAGAATACTATCTTCATTGGTATGAGATATTTTGGGGAAGCCCAAAGCAAAGCCATGAGAACTTATGCTCAAAGTGGACAATATCATACCATTGTAGAGAGTCGTGTTCAACTAACATGGTATCAGAGCCATGCCTTAAACTTAACCATGTCAATAGAATCCTCAAATATCGAACAAAGAATTGTGAGCCTCGAGAATACTATCTTCATTGGTATGAGGCCTTTTGGAGAAACATAAAGCAAAGCCATGAGAGCGTATGCTCAAAGTGGACAATATCATACCATCGTAGAGAGTACTGATTTCTAACCGAATATATATGAAAAACAACAAAATTATTTTGAATTAATATATAGTGATAATTGGAGGGTATGTAAATTATCGAGTTGAATCCCATTTATTTAATTTTTCCAACTTTGAGAAAAATTAATCCCATTTATTTATATAAGGAAAGGATAATAGAAAAATTTGACATAAAAGACACTTTACTATGTATCATACCAACCTTAATCCCATTTATTTATATAAGGAAAGACACTTACCATATATGTTAAGATAATAATATAAATATTTTCATTAAAAATGACAATTAGAGAAGGGAAATATGAACTTACCCTATTATGACATTTTATAATCCATCATAAATGGTAAAATAATAATTTAAAGGTTTATTATTATTTTTATTTAAAGGTTTATTATTTTTTTAAAAAATTGAAAAACAAAGAAGGTTGTTGTTTCAATTTTTTTTAAAATAATTTTGGATTAGAAAAAACAATAAGCATGAATTGTCTTCTAATAGTTATCAAATGATTTCGTTTTTTAATAAAATAACAAGGACTATCTCAAATAAATCTTATTTAGCTAAACTAAATCTCTCAGGATTGTTTGATTAAGGTTTTGTTTACTATGGGGAGAATCAAATAACTATGTTTAATGTTGCATGAAAAATATTATAAAAAAGAGTAGAACTTAGATATTCATGTTAGATAGATGTATGTCATACATGTTAGAAGAATTTGATTAGGTCCAAATAGTTAGAGTATTTTTAGGGATATAGTTTAAATATTTTTAGAAGATTTGTTTACTAGATTTGTTTACAACATTTGTGGTTATTTTATTTGTAAGGCTATAAGAGCTTAGTTCAATATTCAATAATATTAGTTTATGTTTCTAGCTTAGTTATGTCAAAACCTAACAATGGGCAATAGAGCCACAATTTTTGAGTGATCAAATAGAGAGAGTATGAGTGAACACGGGTTGACCTTTCTTTTTCATATCTTTGTTTTATCATTTTCGGGATGGGGAAAATACGAATCCCCATCGCCCCAATAAACGAAAAAGTTTTTATTGATTTTTTATTTTATTATATATTTTCTATATTCTAGAATATAGAAAATATATAATATCTAATCAAATAGTAAACTGAAATTCTTTATTAAAAATTTAATGAGACGGACGTTAAAATGATGACATTAGTGGATTAAGTTAAAACCGTATTTTTTCATTCTATGAACCCTTATTTCTTTTCTCGAAATCATTATTACTATTATAGAATATATCCCGCCGAATACATAATTAAATTGGTTTGCAAAATCCTTGACAAAATTTTAACGAATATCCCTCACTTCGATGGTCACTATGATCATTTGGAGTGAGATGTAGAAAAATTTGCTCATAGCAAAAGGCCTATGGAGCGTGGTGGAGAATGGTTTCTCAGAACAGAGGAAGGAACAATGTTGACTAGAATGGCTTCTCAGAACTAGAGGAAGAAACAATGTCGACTGAGGCACAAAAGGGCCACCTTGATGTTGCTAGACTCAAAGATCACCAAGTAAAGAATTACCTTTTCGAGGCAATTGATGTACTATCTTTGAACAAATCTTAGATCCTCTCACAACCAAGATTGTTTGGGACTCAATGAAGCGAAAATTTGGTTGAAACCAAAAAGTGAAGAAATCTCTTCTTAATGACGTAAAGAATTTGAGATCATAGAGATGAAAAATGATGAAAGTATCACCGATTATTTTGCAAGAGTGATGATAATCTTCAACAAGATGAGAAGCAACAAAGAAGATATGCCAGACAAGAAAATTGTAGAAAAAATTATGCATACCCTGACAGAAAAATTTACTTATGTTGTAGTATCCATTGAGGAATCCAAAGATACTGATAACATGTCCATTGATGAATTACAAAGTTCGTGCATGAACAAAAATTTCAAAAATCCAACATTAATGGAGAGGAACAAGTTTTAAAAGTCGAAGGGTGAACCGAAATAAGTAATAGAGGAAGAGGAACTTACGGGAGCAGAGGATGCGGAGAGGAAGATCAACTTTCAACAAAGCAACTGTTGAATGTTTTAGGTGTCATGACTTAGGTCATTTTCAATTGAATTATGCAAAGCCACAAGAAGATGATGAAATGCTGTTAATGGCTCATATGGAAAGACATGAAGCAAAAAGGAGTGATGCTTGGTTCTTAGATTCTAGTTGCTCAAACCTCATGTGTGCAAGTGAAGGTATGTTTTCAAGCTTAGACAAGACATTTTTCCCACGTTATCAAACTTAGAAATAATACAAGTATGAAAGTTATGGGAAAGGTTGCAGTGAAATTAACTTTGCATGGGGTTCGTTGCACTATTACTAATGTGTATTGGTACCTGAACTCAAAAATAATCTCTTGAGCATTGGACAACTACAAGAAAAAGGAGTAGCAGTGCTGTTTAAAGATGGTGTATGCAGCATTTATCATCCACAAAGAGGAAAAATAGCAGAGTCAATTATGAGTGCAAATCGACAGTTTATTTTGGGTACTGAACCATTTACCACAACAAATGAAGAAAGATGCCTCTAAGTTTCAAATACGGATCAATTAAAACTTTGTCACCATTGATATGGTCATCTCGGCTACAAAGGCGTGTGCACCTTAAAACACAAAAACATGGTGAAAGGTCTGCCGCAAATTGGAGCTCCAAACACCACCTATAAGGCATGTATGAAAGGTAAGCAACATCAGACTCCATTTCCAAAAATGGGTAAATGGAGAGCAACGGAAAAATTGGACTGGGGGAAAACATTAAAATTGATAAGAGCACAGCCGAAGGAGGAGGAATCACAGAGAAAACGACTGACCCAGTTGTTGAAACAATTGAACCAGTTGCTAAAAACGAAGAAGAAAAAATCACAGAAGAAACGACTAAAACGGTTGCTAAAATAATTGAACCAGTTGCTGAAAACAATTTTCCAATAGCTGTTGCACCAGATTTGACAACAAGGGAGGGGAGAAATCGACATCCACTTGTTTGGTTAGCAGATCCCGGTGAAGGCTATGAGATAAAAGGAAGTGAGGAGATGATGTACAAACTCCAAAAGGCTCTCTACGGATTAAAACAAGTACCTAGAACCTGATTTAGTCGAATAGAATCCTATTTCATCAAGGAAGGATTCAAAAGCAGTTTTAGTCAGCAAATACTCTTCATCAAGAGGAAGGGAGGATAGAAAATTGGCAAACATTAAAATGATGAAAAAGTAGATATAACTTTGTATAAACAAATAGTGGGAAGTCTAATGTATCTCACACTACTCGTTTTGATATAATGTTTGTTGTAAGTTTGATTAGTCGTTTTATGGCATGTCTAACACAACAACATTTTGTTACAGCTAAAAGGGTTTTAAAGTACTTGAAAGGTACATTAGATTATGGTGTATTTTATAAAAAGGGTAGAGTTAATGATTTAAATGGATTTACTGATAGTGACTATGCTGGAGACATGAAAGATAGCAAGAGTACTTCAGGCTATGTGTTTATGATGAGTGGAGGAGCAGTAGCTTGATCTTCTCATAAGCAGCCTATAGTCACCTTATCAACCACAGAAGCTGAGTTTGTTTCTACTAGTGCCATGTATGTCAAGCTGTTTGGATGAGGAGAATACTCAAATAGAAGCATTTCGGAAGTTGCGTGAAGAACTTGGTGTGCAGGTTTTTTTTTTTTTTTTTACTTGAACTAATTCTTAAAAGAAGAATAAGTTAAAGGGAGGGATGGTTAGAAGAATTTGATTAGGTCAAAATAGTTAGAGTATTTTTTAGAGAGGTAGTTTAAATATTTTTCAGATTTGTTTCCAATATTTGTGGTTAGTTGAGATGTAAGGCTATAAAAGCGAAGTTCAGTATTCAATAATATTATCACTCAAATTGTTTATGTTTCTGACTTGACTTAGTTATGTCAAACCTAATAATTGGGATTAGTAAAGAGTTATTTAATTGACCTTATGATCATATATAGAATTTTTATGGATAAATATGATTTGAGAAGCCAAGAGATGAGATATGATGACGAGATAAAAGCTCGGTTAGGCTAGGCCATGAGAAACTACGAAAATTAGACTAGTTGAAGGACCTGTACAACCCTAACATAAAATTAACTTTGTAACGACCATAAATTTTCTACTTAATTTAAGGTCGACACTGTATACACATCATGAATCTTGAATGCAAAAATACTTTTTTTAAACTTTCATAAAACGTCATGTTCATCTTAAGACACAGCCATGGACTTACGTGTTTTGAAAACATTTTTAAAAACGACACAAAAAAAGACTAAATAAAATAAATAAACATTTAAATTAAAAACATCATATTCTAGCCCAAGTTAAAGAAAATAAATACGACTACCCTGTCCATGTGTCATGGACTCGAGTTGCAATGCCGTCGTCAGTCGTACAAGAATGCCTTGCCTTAACCTAAAATAAAGTAGCACAGAAATACTCCGTAAGTGACCTCACTATTGGAGTTAAATGCAAGAACATGAGAATGCAATGATAGGACCTATCATATAGTAATAATATAAACATTTTCATTAATAAATGACATATTAGAGAAGGGAAATATGAAAGTACCATATTAGGACGTTTCACAATCTATCATAGATGGTAAAATAACATTTTAAAGGTTTATTTTTGATAGTGTTGTTTCAATTTTTTTTTTAAATAATTGTGGATTAGAAAAAACAATAAACCCAAATGGTTTTCAAATAGTTATCAAATGATTTAGTTTTTTCAATAAAATAATGACTATCTCAAATGAACCTTATTTAGCGGATCTAAATTTCTTAGGGGTCGTTTGATTTACAGTGTTGTTTATTACGTTTGAGAATCAAATAATTGTGTTTAGTGTGACATGAAAAATATTATAAAAAAAGAGTGGACCTCACATATTCATGATACGTAGATGTCATAGGGACTAGTAAAACGTTAACCAGATTATCTTAGGATCATATACATTATTTTGATGGATAAATATGATTTGACGAGCAAAGTGATGAGCTATGATGACTAGATAAATGCTCGGTTGAGCTAAGCCATTTGAAACTATTAAAATTAGATTAGGTGAGGACCTGTACATCTCTAACATAAGATTAATTTTCATATTATACTTACATTTTTAATTCAAAATTTTAATGAGTTTCAAAATTCCAATTTTATTATAAACAATAAATGAGAACCTCCTACCAAACGGGTCCATAATTACTCTCATTTATGACAAGAATACAAAATATCAAAAAGTTATCCTTGTTCATCAATTTTAAAGTTAAATGTCCATAACATTACACTTGCTGTTTTATTTTCCAATTATTTCTTCAATTAAATAAAAGAAAATGTAGAACTTATTCCTTCTAATTCAACGGGCATTCTCAACATTATGCCTTGAAGAGGACTCTAACCTCCACGCTCTTTTGCACGAGATTTTGAGTCTCCAAAAGTTACGGGGCTATTTTGCCGAGTTCCTTAGAGAGAGCTATCTCGCGCACCTAGGTATTCTCTACCTATCCACCTCTGTGTCATATGCTAAAGATTGAAGAACTCCCAAAAGACCAGCATATTCAGGTCCATTATAGAAAAGAAAGAATGCAAAAAAAATTAGAAATAAAAAAAAGTACAAAAATTCTTGATGGCATAGAAATTCCATTTTGGTTATCAATGAGTTAATTTTTAAAATAACTAAATACTAATAACAATAAATAAAATCAATAATAACAATAATATATTTCTGACTATCACAACAATGAGTACAACTAACAATTAAATCCAATTTTGCAAGAATAAAAGTGAAATAAACTAAACACAAATATTTCATTGATTAACTCATTCATTTTCAACACTTTCACCGTCTCTCCTTGTGTCATTGTTCCTCAATACCCTATGTAAATCTTCCAAAATAGATATGTTCTAAAAAGTCAGCTTTTAGTTTTCGACCAAACTTTTGGGGTTCAACATAGTATTATTGTACCTTCCAATGGCCTGGCTTGTCACATTACTTTGATATCTACATAGTATTATGTGTATTAAGTTTATATTACATGATTGATTTCTTGGTTCATATCAATTTCTTACCTTAAGTGGTTAGAATATGCATGTTTAGGACAATAGAAGGGCAATTTTCAATGAAAAATGCATTGTATGTATGATATAGAAAAGTACCGTTATACCCCTAGAATGAGATTCCGAGATACATGTTGATTTTATACTTTTCGAAGAGTTAGAAAGAGAATATGCATGAATAGAATACAAGTTCGGCAATATAGACGAGTAAGCTATGTAAGATGTAAGAAATTAAGAAAATGTCCTTATGATGAGATTTGTGATGAATGTTGTTTTGAATAATTTCTGGTGTGTTAGAAAGGAGGATGAGTTATTGTAATCTATGCTCCACGAGATGATGGATGTTATCTCGCTGTTGAGATTGTTTTGTTTGCATGGATGTTTTAGTTCATGTTTACCGTGCTCTAAGTTATTGATAAGATATCTTCATAATAAACTTGCCTGAATGTTTAGATTATGTATACTATGATCTAGTAGATCAATGGTATAGACTCCCTAGCAAAGCATGTACAAGAGAACCAAGTTAAGACTAGGTCACATGAGCTAGAGTGGTCTCAAGTAAACCAAGTTTGTACGTTTCTAGTAAACCGAGCACCCTAGGATCGTAAATGCCGATCTAAGGTTTAGACCTATGTGCATTCAAAGTATGGATTAGCCAAGGAGTTAGTCTTAAATTTCTTGAAAACGATAGTTGAAATCAAACCGCCTAGACGCCCCTAAGAGCCTAGTAAACCTCCACAACATTCAAGAACGACCAAGGTAGCTCACTAGGCTATGAGAAGTATGAACGATGTCATTAGTATCTCTATTACCTTTTACCCTTTAAAATTAGGGTAGTGCATGCCCCAACCTTATAAAAATTGTCGGGGGTCTCCTCAACAAGGCTGCTATGCTGTAAACTCGTCCTTTAAAAGGGGCGAGGACCATGTAGGTTAACCTAGTAGCTGGCCAACATATGGAGAACCGCTTGCTCCAAACTTTTATGATTTGTTGGTCTAGTGGGAGGAACTGCTAGCTAACCTTCTATGACAAATTTGTGACGCAAGAAAAGGGTAAACCACTACCCTGAACCTAAATTGTGTCCGCGAGCAACTAGAAAACCATACAAATACAAAACTCTGAGGCCTCCCCAAATTCTTAGATAGCCATCGAGGTTAGACTAGAACTCCTTAGAGCTTATAGAGTAAACCCGTGGATACCTACTAGGAGGATGAGATAAGAATCTACAAGTAGGTTTCTATGAAATATTTTATACCCGTTCTTTTTTTTTTTTTTTTTTAAGTGATCACGGTACAAGTCAAAGTGGGGGAGTGCTCGGGAGCTGCACTATCACAAAGGTTGTTAATCCAAAGCATCAATTTAGTTTATATTTTGTGTGTTGTTATTTGTATTCATTTTGTATATGGTTCTTGTTTCCCTTTCTAAATAACTTTTGGAATTTTTTTTTTTTTAAGTATAATGTTGCATGACTTTTAAATAGTGTGAAATTTTAGGGTAATTATGCTTTCATTTGTTTATCATTTGTCTTGTCTTTTAGCCACGATTCAAGGTTGGACCCGTCAAAAACTAAGTGATAACAAAAACATTCCTTATGGTCCATTTTTTAGATCTTAAAAAACAGGTCTTTACATAATATATACAATAACAATACAAAATAACAAGAAAGAAAAACAAAAACAAAAAACAAAAAAGAACCACTAAGAAAGGAAACAAAGTTCTCATCTAATTGAATTCACAACCATACATAATAGAATGAGTTGTAAAATGTTAACCACACCTTGCAAACGGTATCGGGAACAAAACACTAAATATGGAATAGTTAATTCAATATAAATGTGCATAATATCTTAACTTTAGCTTCTATAGCCATCAAAGATATTTTAGCTTTAGCTTTTTCACCATATTTTTCATAAGTGTATTATCAATAATGTTCATTCAAAACAGAAGCATGCTCGTTAGTGTTTGCATTCTTTTGGTTGCCATTAACATGATTGAAATTATAAATGCATCGATACTTCTTGATTATAGTGATCCAATAGGCGAAGTTAGTTCTAATTGTAACACGAGATTTCAAGTTTGCAAACCAATTCGTAAAGATACTAATGGAGTCCCCACCAAAAATAAGGGAATGAAAGACACTCAAAAGACAAGTTCTCCCGACAATATGGCTAAGCCTAAGGATTATACATATAATCGTTCTTAAAGTTTGTTACGAGAGAATGCTCGCATCATATTGAGTCAAAAGAAAAAGAAATCACATTAGAATCCGATCTCTTTTAGAATAGTTACTGTAAATCACACCAAAGAATCGATTAAAAGAAAATGAGAATAGAATAAGATAGAGTAAGTTAATAGGGAAAATTTACATAGTTAAAATAAATACAGAGGAGGAGAAAGTAGAGAAAAAATGGAAAATTTAACCGCAAGTAAATACATGGATGAAAAAGAAAGTGTAACAGAGAATACATAAATAAAATTTAACAAGAGGAAATAAAACAAGAGATTCATTTATACAGAGTAAATAAAACAAGAGAAGAATAAGAGGGAAGGTTTGGTAAACATAATTTAAAGGTAAAACAAGAGAAGAATAAGAGACACCAAGAAACTCATCAAATTCTTTAACAGTAACAATATCCTTTCTAAAACAAAATGAAATTTTTAATAAAAATAAAATTATATGTATAAACAAAATCTCTAATGCTCGCATGAAGTATAACACGTGAAGCATTGTATAATATAGGGAATTAAACTTGATATTGATGTCATGGTTCCTATAGGTTGACTTGAATATAAAGAACAAAATCAAACTTTCTTAAGGATAAATTGGTGACACCAGCCTAAGCTAATCAGGTAAGTGGTCTTACTATCAGCATAGTTATATTTGATGACACATGCCCTGTGGTTTTGCACGTGTCATATATATTGATATATGTGAATTGTTTGTGGATCAATATTCTTCTTATATGTTATGTATATGTTATAATATGTGAACGGTAGGATAATAATTACGGAACGATGTGTTCAATGATATGTTTGAGATAGGATATGAGAAAGATGCACAAGACGAAATGTAACGATAGGAGTAAGATACGTTCATGAAATACTAAGGTTAGGTTTCATACCGGAGTGCTATAGATATGAGAGATTGATGAAAGAATATGGTTAGGTTATGGGTAGAAAGGGATAGGTTTGTGATAGATTGATAGAATGATAGCATTAGGATACGTTCTTGTGATGATATGACTAAGGTACGTTCACGTAACGATATGACTGTGATAGGTATAAGAACGTTAAGGCTCTGATAAGTTAGGAAACGATATGACCACGAAGTGTTTACGATATGACATGTTTATGATATGATATATTATGATGTGATATGTTATGTTTAGATTGTTTTATGTGACCATTGAGGTAATTGTTGTATGAATTGCATGTTATGAAATGACATGTTAAAAGCATGGAGCGTTACGTTATGTTTTCTAAATTGTATGTATACAACATGTTATGAATGACATGATATCACGATAAATGAAATGAAATATAACCCCGTTAGAATTATGCATGATATGAGAACTAAAAATGAGAAAATATATGATATGAATGTAAAACGATAGCGGGGTTATATTTAATAATGCCAAAGATGGAAAAATATTGGGACCTCATGCATTATGTGTGCTCATGCATTTGGGGGATACCCCTATTTCATCACGATAGGCAGGAGTACGATCATTGTGTTTTACATAATGCTGCTGGCAAGGGTACGATCATTATGTTTTACACAATGCTGCCGGCAGGGGTACGATCATTTTGTTTTACATCATGCTGCCGTGACGATTACTAGTTCTAACGGGTGTCTGGCCTAAGGAGCTCCCACAGTATGCTCGCCTGAAAAGGAAAGTGGCCCAGTAGTGTGCGAACTGACTAGTGAGTCCATACTCGCACGTATGGGCTGTGTGTAGAGTATATGATACTTATCCAAGTTACCCGTTAGGACAGTACTGTAGGAAATTAGATTGAAAGGATAGGTCTCGTCATTGCATTCTTATGTTCTTGCATTTAACCCCAATAGTGGGATCAGTTAGGGAGGAGTATTTCTTTAAATACTCAAGCCATGTGCTATTACATTTTTCAGGTTAAGGCAAGACATTCTTGTACGCCTGACGACGGCATCGTAACTCAAGACCATGACACATGCATAGGGTAGTCGTATTTATTTTCTAAGACTTAGATTAGAATATCACGTTTTTAATTTTATTTAGCCTTTTGTTGTGTCGTTTTTAAAGGTGTTTTCCAACACGCAAGTCCATGGCTGTGTTTTAAGATAAAGTTTATATATTGTGAATTTAAATGAAGTCTTTCTGCATTCAATGTTATGATATGTATAAACCTTAAATTAAGTAGAAAATTTTGGGTCGTTACAACTTGGCCCTAATTATAAAGAATCACTCCAAGTTAAAGTAAAACTCGACTTACCTTGTTGATCAAATATATCAAGGCAAAACATTTAATTGAGATTCGAATCACTCCACAAAAAAGATAAATCATATCAAGATTGAATCTTTCTAAATATGCCATCTAAACTTGCAAATAAACTTAGAGAGTAAAAATGCTTTATAATATAACATACTGACTTTATATAGTAAAAAAAAATGAAATTCTTGAAGTTTCACAAGTCATTTTAAGAATTTGAAGGCATTTGGTTTATATAAGGAAAGGAAAATACAAATATATGATATAAAAAGTACTTTAATGACTAATAATATAAACATTTTCATCCAGAAATGACATATTACCGGAGGAAATAAGAACATACATTCTAAAATAATAACTTAAAAGGTTTATTATTTTTTAGAAAATTTAAAAACAAGAAAGTGTTGTTTTCAAAATTTCTAATTAATATTGGATTAAAAACAACTATAAATAGGAACTATTTTCAAATAGTTATCAAATGGTTCAATTTTTTTAATAAAAAATAAGAACTATCTCAAATGAACCTTATTTAGGTGATCTAAATATTTTAGAAGTCATTTGGTTTGAGGTTTTGTTTATGATAATTATGAATCAAAAAACAATGTTTGGTGTCGCATGAAAATTTTTATCGGGGCTAGTAAAGATATTAAGATCATGTATAGAACTCTAACAGATTCGTAATACGTAGATATTAGGATCATGAAAATTTTTATCGGGGCTAGTAAAATTTTATGGGACCTAACATATTCATAATAAGTAGATGTACAATATAGGGCCTAGTAAAGAGTTGATCAATTCATCTTAGAATCATGTATAGAACTCTAATGGATAAATATGAATTGAGGAGCCGAGTCATGAGATACTGTAATGACACAAAATTTTCTTCTTAATTTAAGGTCGCTACTGTATACGTACCATAAACATTGAATGCGGAAGACTTCATTTAAATTCCATAAAACATAACCTTTAACTTAAAACACACCCATGGACTTACGTGTTTCGAAAACATCTTTAAAACGACACAACAAAATATATGAAATAAAATAAATAAGCGTTTAAGTTTAAAACATTCTATTCTAGCCTAAGTCTAAGAAAATAAATACTACTATTCTATGCATATGCCATGATCTTGAGTTGCGATGCCGTCGTCAGCCGTACAGGAATGTCTTGCCTTAACCTTAAAAATATAGTAGCACATTACTTGAGTATTTAAACAAATACTCAGTAAGTGGCCCCACTATTGGGGTTAAATGCAACAATCACATGCAATGAAATGATGAGACCTATTTTTCGTTTAGTTTCATTTCGTTTCATTTTCCCTACGGTGCTGTCCTAACGGGTAATCGTGGACGTGTACCATATACTCTACACACAGCCCATACGTTCGAGTATGGGCTCACCAGCTAGTTCGCACACCGCTGGGCCACTTTCTTATCCGGAGGGCATACTCTGGGAGCCCCTTATGCAGGGACCCGTTAAAATTAGTAACCGTCACGGCAGCGCTATGCAAAGCATAATGATCGTTGTCCTGCCATTGGATGTACGCGTCCGTACCCTCGTAATGGGATAGGGGTATCCCCTTAGATGCATGAACACACACATAATGCATGAGGTCCCGCTACTTCTACATTTATCATTAATGAACCTAACCCCCTGTCACGTTCCATGCTTCATGTCATTCTCATTTTCAGTTTAAGTTTCATACATATTCCTATTGGGGTTATGATTCCAGGTAGTTTACCGTATTCCATGTCATACAATTCATGTTGTATACACACAATTTAAGAGACCTAACATAACGTTCTATGCTTTTAACATAACATTTCATCATATACATATCATACCATGACATATTGCATCACAATGTATCATATCATAAACGAGTCATAAAGTAAACACTTCATAGTCATATTGTTCTCTAACTTATCATAGTCTTAATGTTCTTATACCTATCACAGACATATCATTACGTGAACGTACCTTAGTTTTCTCATCACAAGGACTTAACCTAACGCTATTATTCTATCAATCTATCACAAACTTATCCCTTTCTACCCGTAGCCTAACCGTATTCTTCCATCAATCTCTCTTATCCATATCACTCCGGTATGTAACCTAACCTTAACGTTTCATGAACGTATTTTACTCCTATCGTTACATTTCGTTTTGTGCATTCTTCTCGTATTCTATCTTAAACATATCATTGAACTCATCGTACCGTAATTATTATCAAACAATTCACATATTATATCATATACATAACAAATAAGAAGCATATCGATCCACAGACAATTCACACATATCAATATATGACACGTGCAAAACCAAGGGGCACGTGTCAACAGCAAATATAACCATGCCGATAGTAAGGTCACTTACCTGGCTCGATTACGTCGTTATCACAAATATGTCTTTAATGAAAGTTCGATTTCGTCCTTTGAAATCTGAGTCAATCTATATGAGCTCATGACATCAGTTTCAAGTTTGAACTTTATAAAATTATTTCCCTAATTTACCTTGGCCATCTTAAAATTATGATTTCTTCTGTTAGACAAAATTTAGAGGAGCTAATTGCCCTTTGATATTTACTATTTTATTGTTAAATACTGTTCAACAAATCTTTCCTCAATCTCCTTCTCTCTCTCTCATTATTTTCATTCTGTAAATAGGTTTTCAATGGTGTAAATAGATAATACTGGCCAGTTTATAGATTTGCCAACTAAAATTTTATTGAATCTAATCTTATAATCTTATTTGTATAACTTAAAATGTTAACAAAAATCTAATCAATTGTATATGAGATTTAATTATTAATTAATTTTTTATAATCATAACTATAAAGGAAATGGAAATCTGAGGTAGGATTTTACCTTAACAATTATATATATATATATATTAATTTTAATTTTAATTAATTAATTAATTAATTAATATTATTATTTTAACTATTTTTTTTATAAAATTTATTTATTTATTTATTTATTTTTGGGCTATTACAGATACCATCACCAATAAAAGCCAGCCTGATCTGACTAGAGATTAAAAAAAAAAAAAACATTATAAAAATACATTTCTATAATTCTTGTTCATTAAAAGTCCATAACATTAGACTTTAGAACTTTAAGATTAATGGTATTAAAGGTCCATATCATTACTCTAAAATACAGTTAACTATGAATGGTTAAGGATATCTCTATGAATTGTTTTCTTAAAATAACTAAAATACTAATAATAATTGATAAGCTCGTAATATGTGGCCACTTGTCCAAATTTAACAATAATATATTTTTATCCATTAGATTGATGGGTGTGGTTGACAATGAAAACTAATTTTGCAAGTATAAAAGTGAAACAAACTCGGGACAAATATGTTCAATCTTATCTGTTTTTCTCTCATTTCAACAAAATGAGTTTATTTTCAAAACTTGCACTCTCTCTCTTGATCTCATTATTCTTAGCTAAACAATTTCCTGTCATCGAAGGATCAATCTTCCAAAATCCAGAGATTATCGTCAAGATAACAAATGCTCTCAAAGTAAAAAATCAGCTCACTGTTCATTGCAAATCTAGAAATGATGACTTGGGAGTTCACAAGCTGACATCTTGGGTTAGCTACGATTTCAGTTTTCGTCCAAACTTTTGGGGCACAACATTGTTTTACTGTTCATTCGAATGGCCTGGCTCGTTTCATTACTTCAATATCTACATAGATAAGAGAGATAGAAAGAATTACGATAATATTCTTTGTTCGTGGCATGTGAGTGAGCAAGATGTCTGTATGTTCAACTATAAAACAAATGATAATGATATTTGCTATAAGTGGTGAGGTAAAAAATCCATATACCCATAAATTGGAAGGTTGTATTTTAATTTTGAAATAAATTAATGTTTTTGATATGCTGTATGTGTGGTTACTTTTTCTTTTCTTTTTTTGAGGCTTGATATGATTAATATAAGTGAACTATGAACGTTATCGATATAAATTATGATATTAAGAATTGTTAACTTATTTTGGTCGTGATCGGTAATTACAACAACTATATGAGATGCGAAATTGCATTCTTACCTTTAGGATTTTTCTTCTAGTAGAGGCTAGTCATTAGAGTTGCTATCGAGTGAAAATATACACAAACATGCTACATGAATGATTTAACATAGTTTAAGTTATGTTCGATTAGTGAAGAACCTTGCCTAAGGTCTAATGAACCTGCAAAGTCAGGTAAAATGAGTTCATTTTCGACCGTACCGTTCCATTGTCTCTCTTCATGTCATTATTCTTCAATACCCTAAACATAAAAAATGTTCTAAAAGGTCACAATCAGCTCACTGTTCACTGTAAATCAGACAATGATGATTTGGGAATCCACTAGTTGCCACCTTTGGGCGGATACACTTTTAGTTTTTGGCCAAACTTTTGGGGTTCAACACGATATTATTGTACCTTCCAGTGGCCTGGCTTGTTACATTACTTTGATATCTACACGGTATTATGTGTATTAAGTTTATATTAAATAATTGATGCCTTGGTTCATATCAGTTTCTTACCTTAGGTGATTAGAATATGCATGTTTAGGGCAATAGAAGGGCAATTCATGAGAAATGCAATATATGTATGATATAGAAAAGTGTCGTTATAACCCCTAGAATGAGATTCCGAGGTACATGTTGATTTTATACTTTTCGCAGAGCTAGAAAGAGAATATGCATGACTAGAATACAAGTTGGGCAACATAGACGAGTAAGCTATTAAGATGTAAGAAATTATGAAAATGCCTTTATGATGAGATTTGTGATGAGTGTTGTTTTAAATGCTTTCTTATGTGATGGAAATGAGGATGAGTTATTGTAATCTATGCTCCATGAGATTGATGGATGTTATCGTGCCGTTGAGATTTTTTTTTTTTTTTTTGCATGGACGTTTTTAGTTCATGTTTATCGTGCTTTAAGTTATTGATAAGATAACTCTCTAATAAACTTGCTTGAACATTTAGATTATGTATACTAGTAGATCAATAGGATAAACTCCATAATAAACTTGCTTGAACATTTAGATTATGTATACGAGTAGATCAATAGGATAAACTCCATAGTAAAGCATGTACAAGAAAACAAAGTTAAGTCTAGAGTAAATGAGCTAGAGTGGTCTTGAGTAAACCAAATTTGTACGTTTCTAGTAAACTGAACACCTTAGGATCGTGAATGCCAATATAAGGTTTAGACCTATGTGCATTCAAAGTATGGATTAGCCGAGGAGTTAGTCTTAAATGTCCTGAAGACAATAATTGAAATCAAACCGCCTAGACGCCCCTAAGAACTGAGTAGGCCTCCACGACATTGAAGGACGACCAATATAGCTCACTAGGCTATAAGAAGTATGAACGATGTCATTGGTATCTCTATTACCTTTTCCACTTTGAAATTAGGGGAGTGCATGCCCCAACCTTATAAAAATTGTCAGGAGTCAACTGAATAAGGTCGCTATGCTGTAAATTCGTCTTTTAAAGGGGATGTGGGACCATGTTGGTTAACCGAGTAACTTTTATGATTTTATGGTCTTGTGGGAGGGACAGCTAGCCAACCCTCTATGTATGATGTTCATAATTAGCTCACATTATACTGTCACACAAAATCTTTTTGAGGTAGCTCCTCAATCTAGGAAACTAGTCGAACAAAAAGTTACTTTACCTAGAGATGAGACTTGTCGCTCGACAAATTTGAGATGCAAGAAAAGGGTAAACCACTACCCCAAACCTAAATTGTGTCCGCGAGCAGCTCCGATAGCAATAGAGGTTAGGCCAGAACTCCTTAGAGCTTAGAGTAAATCCGTGGATATCTATTAGGATAAGGATGCGTTAAAGGTTTCTTATGAAATATCTTATACTCGTTCCTTTTCTCTTTTTTTCAGGTGACCACAGTACAAATCAAGGTGAGGGAGTGCTCGGGAGCTGCACTATCACAGTAGTGTTAATCCAAGACATCAGTTTAGTTTTATTGTGTGTTGTTATTTGTATTCATTTTGTATCTCATTCTCGTTCCCAGTTTCTAAATAACTTAAATATAATTGATTTTATATTATTTTCATTTTGGAATTTGGTTTTTAAGTATAATGTTTGCATGACTCTAAATCGTGTAAAATTTATAGTAATTATACTTTCATTTATTTATCATTTATCTTGTCTTTTATTCACGATCCGATAGATTCGATAAGTCAAAAATCATAACAAAAACATTCCTTATTCTTTGTTATTTAGTAATGTCCATTGATTAGATATAAAGAGACAAGTTTTTAATATACAAAATAACAAGAAATAAAAATTCAAATAAAAATTCAAATAAAGATATCATTTAAAACTTAGAATAGAATGAGTTGGCAAAATGTTAACCATACCTCCCCAACAATATTGGGAACAAAACACTAAATATGGAAGAGTTAATTCAATATAAATGTGCACAATGTCTCATCTTTAGCTTCTATAGCCAGCTTTAGGTTTTTACGTGTATTTCTCGTTAGTGTTTGCATTCTTTTGGTTGCCATTAACATGATTGAGATTGTAAATGCATCGAGACTTCTTGATTATAGTGATCCAATTGGCGATGTTAGTTCTAATTGTAACACGAGATTCCATGGTTGCCATTAACATGATTGAGATTGTAAATGCATCGAGACTTCTTGATTATAGTGATCCAATTGGCGATGTTAGTTCTAATTGTAACACGAGATTCCATGGTTGCCATTAACATGATTGAGATTGTAAATGCATCGAGACTTCTTGATTATAGTGATCCAATTGGCGATGTTAGTTCTAATTGTAACACGAGATTCCATGGTTGCCATTAACATGATTGAGATTGTAAATGCATCGAGACTTCTTGATTATAGTGATCCAATTGGTGATGTTAGTTCTAATTGTAACACGAGATTCCATGGTTGCCATTAACATGATTGAGATTGTAAATGCATCGAGACTTCTTGATTATAGTGATCCAATTGGCGATGTTAGTTCTAATTGTAACACGAGATTCCATGGTTGCCATTAACATGATTGAGATTGTAAATGCATCGAGACTTCTTGATTATAGTGATCCAATTGGCGATGTTAGTTCTAATTGTAACACGAGATTCCATGGTTGCCATTAACATGATTGAGATTGTAAATGCATCGAGACTTCTTGATTATAGTGATCCAATTGGTGATGTTAGTTCTAATGGTAACACGAGATTCCAAGTCTGCAAACCAATTCGTAAAGGTACGAATGGAATCATAGGTGTAAAAAAAAATGCAGGAACAAAAGACACTCGAAAAGCAAGTTCTCCCGACAGTATGACTAAACCTAAGGATTATACATATAATCGTTCTTAAAGTTTGTTACAAGAGAATACTCCCATCGTATTGAATCAAATATATCTATATATTTTGTTCCATATCAATTTAATAAAGTTAATATTATTCAATGATATATTTATTGGTCATAATTATTAGCTTACATGAATTTTACTATAATGTTAAATCAAGTATTGCCTTTTTGGAGATTAGGTTGAATTTTATTATTGGATTTGATTTTATTAATTGAACTTGTTGTAACTATCTAAATTTTAGCTCCATAAAGTTACCTTAATCTAAGTTCATATTACTGAATATAACTCTTAAAATATCATCATTAAAAAAAATTGAAGTTCGACATAAACATACTTCATCCTTCAAAACACAGCCATAGTATTACGTGTTTAAAACATAATTCAGGAATGAAATTAAAAAAAAATATGAAAATTAATTCAAAACATGAAATGCATAAAAACCTATTATAACCTATGTTTAGGAAATTAAATATGCTACTAGTCTATGCACGTGCTATGGTCTCTGATTGCGAAGTCGTCGTCAACCATATATGGGTGCCTTGTCTTTACCTGAAAAATGATGTAGCACACGACCTGGGTATTTCAAAAAGTACTCAGTAAGTGACCCCACTATAGGGACCCCATCATTAAAAACATCTTAGGGGTAATTTTCGTACTAAATTGGATGTACAGTACTTCTCTACACACGACCCACACGTACGAGCGTGAGTTGCCAAGCAGTTCGCAACCCCCCTGGACCCATCATAGTCTAGCTAGCTGTCTGTAGCGACGTGTAGAGATCAGCAGACCCCTGAGTGTCATGCTCAGTATGATCACCACCATCATTGTAGTGCACGCGTCCATACTCATCATCATAAAAGGGGAAGTATTCCGATGATTATGTACATCTACAAATGCATGAGATCCCTATAATTCCTCATTTTTAAAACATCTTTAAGACACAAACCTAGTTCGATCCTTATATTACTATAAGTGATATATGTGCATTAACTTCCCATTTTATCATCATCATTAACATTATCTGGGGTTGTGTCCTAAGCATAATTATCGTCATAATGCGTATGGAATTCACAACATGCTTCTCAACTTAATATGGAAAATAACATCCTATTAAGGAAATAACATTATCTATGTCATCATATCATGCATCATCATCATCATATAACGTCACCGTAACACATCATAATCATCATATAACTTGTAGTGATTCGAGTTTCTGAAGAAAAAAATAAAATAAATAATTAAATGGTCTCACGAAATCTCCCTGAAAATGGTGAGATTTCCAGTGAGACATTTATTGCCTAATAGAAACATTCCTATTTCCTTAAGTTTTCTTATTCTATAACCCTATAATACTTTATTGGGAAATGTCTCGAGATTCCTTTTATATTCTATGTCCAACATTTTACCTCCCTTAAAAATGATTTTACTCCCAAGTTACATTTGGTGTCTGAGTGTGTCTGGGAGAACAAAAAAATCAAGAGCGTCTGAAGGGAAATTGAGGGGTTGTTTCACTGGGTATTTTGAGGGCCTCTCGAAACGTTGGGGTTGCTATTTTCTAAGGAAACGTTTGAACGGAAGTAAGGTATTGACGTCGAGGATGCTGTGAGATCGGTGGGAACGGAGGAGACTGCGTCGTCGTCGTCGGCACAGATTGATTAGGGTTTTCGTTTTTTATTGGGTAAGGAAAACAAGTTATTGGATTCGGGTCGAGTATCCTCGTATATAGAAAGGGAGGTCAGGTTGGTTCGAGGACCCGTTGATCAAAGGAAAGGGTAGGTCCTGATATGCTACCCAATAGCCTGGTGTTTCAACCCCCAGCTCCAACCCACATCCCAAGCGAGAACGCGGGCTGCATGCACATTGAGCCCAACATCACGGCTCAAGTTTCAGCCTCTCGACTCGGCTTGGCGGCTTAGTTGGTCGGCTCAGCGTCTCGGCCTATTGGCTCGATATCTCTACAATATATCAATTCTTAGGTTTTTGGCCCTTCTGAAGCCGTTTCTGCCCTTATTTTTACCATTTGAGGTCAATATGATTCCTAACCATCAAAGACAGATTGTGTTGAGAGTTTATTTTGATAAATAGCATGAGATTTAGCTAGGGTATGATGTGAAAGGTTCCTCAATTTTTATGTGGTTATTATAGGACGTAATTAACCATTGAAATTAGCTTGTTGTGAGTGACTTTGGCCAAGGCCATCGAGGTAAGTGACCTTACTATTGGAGTTAGCTTATTACGTGTTGTATGATGGTGTGTGTCATGTGGCACCTACATGCACCATATTTATGTGATATGACTATGTGATGTATAGACTATGTTGACTGTCGATTGTTTATGTTATGTGATGTATGGATTATGTTGATTGTTGATTGTTTATGTTATGTGAAGTTATGAATGATATGTTAGTAATATATGTCATGAAAATGTTGATTGATGCCATGTATACACGTAGTATTATCGAGTCATGCATGAAATGTATTTTCATGTTATGTAATATGTCATGTAATGTAGGTTATGTGATATGTCATGTAATGTAAAAAATGCATATGTGATGTTGGCAATGCTTATGTAATGTCATGTTAGGTATGTGTTAAGGATAGTTGACGGTTCATTATAAGACAATATATCTAGATATTTGCCTTACATTACGACTTACCATATTTGCTCTTTTATTAAAGGAAAATATATTGTATTCATTTATTATTCTTTTCTTTTGTTTTTATTTCCATATTATTTGTAATTTACCATATTTATGTATTTTATAAATGATTATAAATAAGAGAATCACCATTTAGGTGTGGTGAATTCAGCAAACATTTACATGGTATCAGAGCCCTTTTGCTTTAACAACCCTAATCCTTTCTTCTCTATGATTTCCAAATTCTCTTATCATCTTCTTCTTTTCAATACTCTAATTCATATGATCACTATCAAACTTTCTTCCTTTATTTATCTTCTTTGAAAAAGTCAACTCCTCACTCTCTTTGAGAGTCAAGACATGCTGGGCTATGTTGATGGAACTATGGTTTCACCACCTCGCTTTGAACCAGAAACCTCATCAACACTCAACCCCAAATATTTGGCATAGAGAGCAGCCGATCAACAACTTCCCTATCTCCTGCTCTCCTCTCTCACCGAGGAAGCCATGGTTGTTGTCGTTGGTCTCTCTACTGCACATGATGTTTGGCTTGCGTTGGAAACTACATTCATCCATCATTCAAAAACTCGTGAACTGAGACTCAAGGATGACTTGCAGCTGATGAAACGTGACACCAAACCTGTTGCTGAGTATGCTCGTGCCTTCAAAACAATTTGTGACCAACTTCATGCCATTGGTAGACCCGTCAAGAACATTGATAAAGTGCACTGGTTCTTTCATGGACTCGGCACCGAATTTTCAACTTTTTCTACTACTCAGATGTCTCACCCCTATCCCCTGTTTTGCAGATTTAGTCTCTAAAGCTGAAAGTTTTGAGTTGTTCTAGTGCTCCCTTGAGTCCTTTGACTCCACTCCTACAGCATTCACAGCCACTAATCGTGGTTGCACCCATGGAAGCCACCCTGCTTCTTTTAGCAACCAATGAGATCGTTCTTATTCCCACAAAAACAACTCTTCCAATCAAGGACAAACCCACTCAGGTCAGGGTTGTCGACCACCTCACTACCAAATATGCCGCAAAGAGGGCCATTATGCTGACCGCTGCAACCAACGGTATGTTCGATCTGATTCTTCTCATGCTCACCTTGATGTAGCCTTTAACATGTCATGTTCTATTGCTAGACCCGATGCTGATGATTGATTTCTGGACACTGGGGCTTCAGCTCATATGACTGCCGACCCATCTATTTTGGATCAGTCTAAAAATTACACGGGTAAGGACTCTATGATCGTAGAGGTGCATCCCTACCCATTACCTACACCGGTACTCTTTCTCCTGTTCCAAATATTCACTTATTAAATGTCTTGGTTGTCCCTCATCTCACCAAAAATCTTCTTTCCATAAGTAAATTAACATCTGACTTTCCTCTCTCCGTTACATTTACTAATAATCTTATTACTATTAAGAATCGTCAAATAGGAAGGGTGGTGGCAACCGGTAAAAGAGATGGAGGGCTATATGTGTTGGAGTGCAGCAACTCTGCTTTTACTTCAGTCCTTAAAAACAAATCTTTACTTGCTTCATTTGATTTATGGCATGCTCATTTGAGTCATGTGAATCATTCTGTTATTTCTTTTTTAAATAGAAAAGATCATCTTTCTCTTACGTCTTTATTGTCTTCTCCATCATTATGTAATACTTGTCAGTTTGCGAAAAGTCATCGATTGCCTTATTCCCTCAATGAACGTAGGTCGTCTCATGTGTTAGATCTTGTTCATTGTGATCTTTGGGGTTCTTCTCTCGTCAAATCAAATTCTGGTTTTCTTTATTATGTTATTTTTATTGATGATTATTCTCGATTCACTTGGCTTTACCCTTTAAAATTTAAATCTGATTTCTTTGATATTTTTCTTTAATTTCAAAAATTTGTGGAAAATCAATATTATTCTCGTATCAAGGTATTTCAAAGCGATGGAGGTACCGAATTTACTAGTACTTGTTTCAAAACTCATTTACGTAATTCTGGCATCCACCATCAACTCTCTTGTCCATATACATCTGCTCAAAATGGTCGTGTTGAGAGAAAACATCGTCATGTGACTGAGACTGGCTAAACATATACACCTCCTCTTTCACTCTCATCTTTCTCCTCGTTTTTAGGTTGACGCCTTCAGCACTGCAGCTTATATTATCAACCGGTTGCCTACTCCACTTCTTGAAGATAAGTCCCCCTTTGAACTCCTTTATGGCTACACTTCACATTATGACAATTTTCATCCCTTTGGTTGTCGTGTTTATCCTTATTTGCGTGATTATATGCCTAACAAGCTTTCTCCCCACAGCATTCCTTGTATTTTTTTGGGTTATAGTCCTGCTCATATAGGGTTCCGATGTCTTGATCCCGCCACCACTAAGCTATATATCACCCCCCATGCTCAATTTGATTAAACTCACTTTCTTGCTATCCCTAGCTCCCAGGCCCAACCTCTTTCCTCTATTCCTATTTCAAATTTCTTAGAACCACATTTTTGTCATATTGATCCATCCCCCCCTACCACTTCATCATCGCACATTCCTCGTTCCAGTTCATCCCCTTGTGATGTTTGTTTTGACCTTGTGGATAAGTCTGTGTAGGTTGATACTTCTCTTGCAGGTTCCACTTTGCCACCCTCGACTTCTAATTCAACCTCTATTGAACCTACTGTTGATTTCTCTTCTTTGAGCACTCATCCTATGATCATACGAGCCAAAGCTGGTATATTCAAGACTCATCAACCAGCAAATCTTGGTATTTTGGGCTCATCTAGACTTCTTTCTTCTCTTCTTGCATCCACTAAGCCAAAAGGATTCAAATTTGCGGCTAAGAATCCTGCTTGGATTGCTGCTATGGATGAAGAAATTCGAGCGTTACAACAAAATGATACTTGGACTTTGGTTCCTTTCCCTGCCAACACCAACATCGTGGACTCTAAATGAGTGTTTCGTATTAAATATTTGCCTGATGGATCCGTCGAGCGTTTCAAGGCTCTTCTTGTTGCCAAAGGTTATACTCAGGTTCCTAGTCTTGACTACACTGACACTTTTAGTCCGGTTGTCAAAGCTACCACTGTCCGTGTTGTGCTTTCTATTGCAGTCACAAATAAATGGTATCTTCGACAACTTGATGTCAAGAATTCTTTTCTCAATGGAACTATTATTGAATGTGTTCATATGGAACAACCACCTGGGTATATTGATCCTCGATTTCCCACTCATGTTTGTCTATTAAAGAAAGCGCTCTATGTCTTAAAGCAAGCTCCTCGCGCCTGGTTTTAGAGTTTTAGCTCATTTCTTCTCACACTTGGGTTTTCTTGCAGTCGCGCTGACACGTCCCTTTTTGTCTTTCATCAGCAATCTAACCTTATCTATTTACTTCTTAATGATGATGACATTATTGTTACAGGTAACAACTCATCTCTTATTGGCAGCTTTACTCGCAAGCTTCATTCTAAGTTTGCTACCAAAGATTTGGGTTCTCTCCGTTACTTTCTTGGTCTTGAAGCTTCAACCACTCCTGATGGTCTCTTTATTAGTTAGTTAAAATATGCTCGAGATATTCTTACTCGTGCTCATCAGTTGCTCGATAGCAAACCAATCCACACTCCCATGGTTGTTTCTCAACACCTGACTGCTAATGGTTCTTCTTTCTCTGATCTTACTCTCTGTAGATCTCTTATTGGCGCCCTTCAGTACTTGACTATTATGCGTCCAAATATTGCCTATGCTATCAATTATGTCAGTCAATTCTTGCATGCCCCTACTGTAGATCACTTTCTTGCTGTCAAATGTATTCTTCGTTATGTCAAAGGAACACTCCACTTTGGTCTTACCTTTCGTCCATCCACTGTTCCTAGTACGCTAGTCGCTTATTCGGATGCTGACTGAGCTGGTTGTCCCGATACTCGTCGTTCTATATTTGGCTATTCTATTTATCTTGGTAACAATCTCGTTTCTTGGAGTGCCAAAAAGCAACCTATTGTCTCACGCTCCAGCTGTGAATCTGAGTATCGTGCTCTTGCCACAACTGCTACTAAACTTCTTTGGGTTACGTATCTTTGGCATGACCTCAAGATCCCTATTTCACAGCAGCCCTTACTCTTATGTGACAGCAAGTGCTATTTTTTTTTTATCTCTAATCCCATTTCTCACAAGCGGGCCAAACATGTTGAACTAGATTATCATTTCCTTCGAGAACTTGTTATCGCTGGCAAACTTCGCACACTATGTACCTTCTCATCTCCAAGTTGCTGACATCTTCACAAAATGTATTTCTCGACCTCTCTTTGAATTTTTCAGATCCAAGCTTCACATTCCTTCAAATCCGACGCTTAGCTTGTGAGGGGGTGTTAAGAATAGTTGACCGTTCATTAGATATTTGCCTTACATTACGGCTTACCATATTTGTTATTTTATTAAAGGCAAATATATTGCATTCATTTATTATTCTTTCCTTTTGTTGTTATTTCCATATTATTTGTAATTTACCATATTTCTGTATTCTGTAAATGATTATAAATAAGAGAACTCTAACCATCATTTAGATGTGGTGAATTCAGCAAACATTTACAGTATGTTAAGGGACTTCATGCATATATGTATTTGTTCTTCTCCTTTATGTTACGAAAGAATGAAATACGATATTTATGTTCGCTATGATATCATGTGGGCCCTTTTCTGTTCTGGGGTGTCCGGCAACGTGTAATACATTGTGCTCGACCAAGCCAAACTCAGGGGGTATGTATACGAGCCCGCCTGGTGGGTCCATGTGCGCGTACATAGGCCGTGTGTGAAGGAGTACCACACATCCAACCCTACCCGGAATAGAAAAGCACCCAAGGTCATGTAAAGTTTACTAAAATATAGGTCTTGCTTCTATGTTGCATGTGTTTGCATTTCTAACCCCAACAGTGGGGTAACTGACCGAGTATTTCATAAAATACTCAAGCAACGTGCTACCTACATTTTTCAGATAAAGGCAAGGCACCAATGTATGCTAACAGTGAAGTTGAGGACACCATGGAAGTTGAAAAGGTGGCATTATTAGTAGTTTACGTTTAATTGACTATTTTTAAGTTAAGCATTGAACCTTGTTTTATTTAGAGTTTTCTGAATTCAGTTACGGAAGGTTTTATTTTCGGAGATATGTTTATTTGGATTTTTGGACCTTTATGAAAGACTTGGTTGTGTTTTCCAAGGTTATTTATAACGAGCTTTCGCGTTGTGAGTTATGTATGCAAGAGTGACGTCACTAATTAGGTTAAGAAAATTATGGGCGTTACATAACTCATACATGAGACCATACAACATACATCATAATCATAAGGCATAAAAGACACGTGTCAGTTCCACTAGGCACGCATTGTCATACATCAAGCAATTGCCTAGTCTATCCTACACGAAAGCGACTTACTTGGTTGGCCTTAGCAGACGCTCTCTCTAAATTAAATACGTTAGCTCCCATTCCTCAAAAGCTACTCCAAGTGTTGCCAGAGTTCGATTTCTATTAGGTGATCCCGTTTCTTTCGTTAGTATTTTACAATTCTAAATTAAATTCAACTTGAAATTGGGAAATAGAGAATTGTACTTACCTTAGTTATCTTAATTAGGGTAAAAATTGACTACGGGAGGGTCGAAATGGTGGGAAAAGATGACTTTATCCTCTACCGAGCCGGATAAGCAGAGATTTTGAGTCGCAGAGCCGAGTCGTTTAACTTGCTGGAGCCGAAGGAGTGTCTTCATGCAGGTGTGAAAAGCTCTCAGGTCAAGGCGTAGGTTCGGGGCTCCGACGCGACTGTTGAACCTAGGACTCGTGCTACAGGTGGATTGGGTCGACACTAGGCTGCCTACTGGACTTGGACTGAGGCCCGTGTTGGGCTACTGCAGAGCATTGGGTCGTTTCGTCTGGGCTGGGATGACTCTCGGGTGATAGGTCGTTGGGTTGCGGAGCGTACCCGACCTAGATTCAATGGATCATTTCTTCTTCGCCCGACTCCTAACATTTTTTCGATTTCATTTATCTCTCTTCTGTACGTAGTTTCGACGTCGTTTCTCGTCCTTATTCTTCCTCTACTTCTCTATAAGACCCTATTCTTCCTTTCCACGAAGTTTTATGACTTGAAAGCATCTACAACCATAGATCTATGAAACTTCTAAAAACTGAAACTCATCTCTTGTTACCAACAACAATAAACGTTGGTGAGACTCAAAAACGTACCTTAGATGAACCTACAACCGTTGGCAATCTCTTTCGCGGCGTGGGTTGGTCGTTGTAGGCGTCGGTCGCTAGAAAATGCTTCGTTGTAGGTGTCTGTGGCTCAAGGGCAAGTGTGGGGAGCGAGGGGGTTGAGTTTTTTGTTATTACATGTTGCTTAGGGCTTGAGTTTTATCGTTCATGGTTGACTCTCGGCCTAACTTCTAGACTTGAGTTAAATCGGGCTTAACACAATTCCTTTCAATCAATGTGAATTATTTAAATTGAGCTAAATCTCTTTGTAGTGATGAGATTGAGCTAAATTTTTTTAGATTTGATTTTCATGTCATAATTTGGTAGAACTATCTCGTGATAACACATTATTTTGAGATCTAAAATTTATTAAAAGGTATTACATGAACACTATTATAAGCATGTCAAGGAAATCTTTGAACATTTTTTCGATTGAATTTATAAAAATTGTAGAGGTGAATCAAAGACATTACTTTTAATTCAGTGTAGTCATATCTTCTTTTAAATGTCTTTTTGTTTTATCCTTAGTTAGTGATAGTCATATCTTAAATTGATCTTGAAAAATATTGAGGCACCCGAAAACTTATAAAATAAGTCCGTTAATGTGAGACACTCAATACTTAGTCTTGATCATCACCTTGTTCAACTCTCACTTATTCTTGATCCTCATCTTGTTCAACTCTCGTCGGTAGATATCTTTTTTTTTTTTTTTTTTAACGAATAGCTTCTAGGTTTTCAAAAGTGTTACACTTGGCCTTATAAAGCATTTTTTTAACAACTCTTATCATTGCTCTTTGAGCTCCTTCAATTCAGTTGGAGCTATTGTGGAAGTGCTTTCGAGCTCCTTCAATTCAGTTGAGGCTATTGTGTAAGTGCTTTCGAGACTAGGGTCATCCAGTGCTCGAGTTTAATTTCAATGTCAATATCCATGATTGATAGTAATTATGGTAGATTGTCGAATAACACATCTTCAAATTCTTGTACTACAACTACTAAGAGTACACTACCTCCAAGGTCTCGAACATCGATCATGCTAGTCAATAGGGTTCAGGTCCCATGACTAGCCAACTTTCTTGCCTTCAAGGTGGAAATCACCTTGAGTGTAAAAGTTCACTACCATAAATTTGAAACTCTACTCTGTGAGTGGCCTTAATATCAATTTTTGGTCTCCATAGTCAATGATTGAATTTTCAATCAACCAATGCATGTCGAGAATTACGTCAAAGTCACTCATATCTTGTACAATCAACCGTATCTCTAAAGGATGTACAATCAACAATATCTCTAAGGGTCGTTCCAATACAACTACTTCATAGGATTGAACTTGTTAGTATGTTGCTAATACTTCTCTCGACAATACGGATACCGACAATGTGTATCATAAAGGCTCTAGTCTTAATCATACATATCTCACAAACGTAGCAGAAATTAACGAATGTATAAATCTTAAATCAAATAGTACATAAACAAGGTATCAATGGTAAAGACCTACCTCCACGATGTCACCATCTTCAATCCTCTTGCCTGTGGTTGCCCTAGCCATTCTCCTACGTTGCCCTATCCTCACTTGGAAGCCCTGTTGTTGTCTTGCCTCTGCATATGGGGGCAATCTTCTACCTTTTGGCCACTCTTGCCACATCCAAAGCATGCATCAATGTTTAGTTTGAGGTGTCCATCGTCTCTCCCATGATAGGTGGAGAATGCTGTATCACGCTGATTTCTCCCTAAAGGGAATGACAAATCTCTTAGTGTATTGTCTTTCGAAGAGGTTGTCTATCTGTTTGTCCTTGGTCATGATGGTACGAGGATCTTCAAGAAGACCTGTAGAAGTTTCTCATACGAAAGAGGTTGCGATAGAATCCCTACTAGGAAATTAAGATTCATATTACTTTTTTTACCGAATATTTCAAAAAAAGAACACTTATTTGAGATTCGAATCACTCTACAATTAAGATCATTCATGTCAAGCTTGAATGATTCTAAACATGCAACCAAAACTACATAGAATTTCAAAACTCTTGGCAAAATAAAAGAAAAGAAAAGAACACTTCGCCCTAATGATAAAAAAATCCTTCTGAATTAAAGTAAAACTCGGATTATCTTGTTGATCACATATCTCAAGCAAAAACACTTAATTAAGATTCAAATCAGTCCACAAATAAAATCGATCATGTTAAGGTTGAATCATTATAAACATGAAATTAAAACTACATAGAATTGCAATTAAACTCTCCTTTATAAATCTAACATACATCACTTCATATAGCCTCAAAATGAAATCTTTGACTTTCCCGTAAACATTTTAAGAGTTTGTAACCTTCAAAATTGAAAACTTTTGTGTTCACGTTTATATAAGACATTAAAGGTTTATATTTTTTTAAAATAATAACCACATTAAGACATTTTACCATCTATCATACCTCCTAAAATAATAACTTAAAAGGTTTATGATTTTTTAAAAAAATTAAAAACAAGAAACGTATAGTTATTAAATGGTTCGATTTTTTAATAAAAAAAAACAAGAACTATCTCAAATGAACCTTATTTAGTTGATCTAGATCTCTTAGATCTCGTTTGGTTTAGGCTTTGTTTATGATACTTATGAATCAAATAACTATGTTTGGTGTTGCATGAAAAATGTACTTAGAAAATAATAGACCTCGCATATTCATGATATGTAGATGTATAATAGAGGGGCTGGTAAAGAGTTTATTAATTCATCTTAGGATTATGTATAGAACTCAAACAGATAAATATGAATTGAGGAGATGACTAATGAAATATGATGACCCGATAAAAGTCCGATTGAGCTAAGCCATCAGAAACTATGAAAATTAGATTAGACGAAGGACCTGAGCCATAAATGAGAACCATTAACAAAGGGAACAATAACCATAATGAACTTCAAACATGTATTTTTCAATTAAAAAAACAATAAATGAGAACGTGTTACAAAAGGGGTTCATAATTGCCCTCATTTATGATAATAATACAAAATATAGAAACGTTACCCTTCTTCATCAACTTTGAAGTTAAAAGGTCCATAACATTACACTCTTGAATACACCGTTAATGACAAATGGTTAACGATCCCTCTAATGAGTTTTTTTTTTTTTTAAATAACTAAAATACTAATTATAATTGATAAGCTCGTAATATGTGCTCGTCCCAATATGACAATAATATATTTCCATCGATTATATTGATGGGAGCAGTTTGCAAGTATAAAAATGAAACAAACCAAACACAAATATGTTCAAACCTATCTTTTTTCCTCTCTCATTTTAACAAAATGAGTTTCTTTTCAACACTTGTCCTCTCTCTCTTAATCTCATTGTTCTTTGCTAAACAATTCCGTGCCATTGAAGGATCAATCTTCCAAAATCCGGAGATTATGGTCAAGATAACAAATGCTCTGAAAGTTAAAAATCAACTCACGATTCATTGCAAATCTGGCGATGATGACTTGGGAGTCCACAAGCTAACACCTTGGGCCAGCTATGATTTCAGTTTTCGTCCAAATGTATGGCGCACAACATTGTTTTATTGTTCCTTCCAATGGTCTGACTCGTTTCATTACTTCAATATCTACATAGATAAGAGAGATAGAAAGAATTGCGAAAATACTCTATGTTCGTGGCATGTGAGTGAGCAAAATCTTTGTATGTTCAACTATAAAACCAATAATAATGATATTTGCTATGAATGGTGAGGTAAAAAATCCATATATCCATAAATTGGAAGGCTCGATTTTGATATTGAAATAAATTAATGTTTTTCGATAGGTTGATTGTATGGGTACTTTTTTTCTTCTTTTCTTTTTTTTTTTTCAAACTTTTATTTATTTATTTTTTTTGAAGCTTCATTAGTATACGTGAACTATGAACACTATCAATATAAATTATGATATTAAGAATCGATAACTTATTTTGTTCGTGGTTGGTAATCAAAACAACAAAATGAAATGCAAAATCGCATTCTAAGAATTTTGACCTAAAGTAAAGGTAAGGTCGAGCATTAGGATTTGGACTCGAGTAGAGGCAAGTCAGTTAGAGTTGCTATCGAGTGAGAATATACACGTACAGGCTACATGTATGATTGAACAAAATTGAGTCTCTACCTAAGTTATGTTTTGTTAGTAAAAAAGAACTTTGCCTAAGGTCTAACGAAGCTGCAAAGTCAAGTAAGAACGCTTTTTCATGATTGTGTCAAAATCGTGACGTTGTATGGTTAAAAATGTATGATTGTAACAATATTTGAAATGCTACTACAATGTGGCAGAAAGGTTTGCACAAGAAACTTGATATTCTTCCAAGAAATTTTAAATAATTTTGGATTAGAAAAAACAATAAACCTTTTCAAAGGTTATCAAGTGATTGTGTTTTAAAAAAAACTAACACTATCTCAAATGAAACTTATTTAGTCGTTATAATCTCTCTGGGGTCGTTTCGTTTAATGTTTTGTTTATGATGTCTGAATATCAAATAACTTAACACTTAGTGTTCCATAGAAAATGTTATAAAAAAAAGTGGACCTCACATATTCATGATACGTAGATGTATGTCATAGGGACTAGTAAAGAGCTAACGAATTGATCTTAGGATCTTGTACCGAATTTTGATGGATAAATATGATTTGAGGAATCGAGTGATAGAGATATGATGACCAGATAAAAGCTCGGATGGGCTAGGCCATGAGAAACTATGAAAATTAGAATAGGTGAAGGACTCGTACAACCATAAAATAAAATTAATTTCTTTATTATACTTTTACATTTTTCATTCAAACTTAAGAGAGCAATAAACGTAATGAGTTTCAAACATATATTTTTCAATTTAAAAAATAACCAGTTATGTTCAATAAATGAGAACGGTTACCAAACAGGTCCATAATTGCCCTCATTTATGACAAGAATACAAAATATCAAAACGTCATCCTTGTTTATCAACTTTAAAGTTTAAGGTCCATAACATTAAACTCTATAATATGCGTTATAGTCAACGGCATAATATGTGGTTATTCATCCCAATATAAAAATAATATATTTCTAACGATCATACTTATGGGAGTCTTAACAATTGGATCCAATTTTGTAAGTATAAAAGTGAAACAAACCAAACACAAATATTCTCGTATTTACAAAATGAATTCCTTTTCAACAGTTTCACTGTCTCTCTTCATGTCATTGTTCTTCGTTACCCTATTTACTACGATCGACGGATCAATTTTCCAAAATCCACATATTATAGTAAATATAACAAATGTACTAAAAAGTCACAATGAGCTCACTGTTCACTGTAAATCTGACGATGATGACTTGGGAATCCATTAGATGCCACCTTTAGGCAGTTATGCTTTCGGTTTTCGACCAAACTTTTGGGGCTCAACACAGTTTTACTGTACCTTCCAATAGTTTGGCGTGTCACATTACTTTGATATCTACAAGGATAATAGAGATAGAGAGAAATGCAACTATACTCTGTGTTTGTGGATTGTTGGAGAACAAGATATCTGTATGTTCAACTATAAAGTCAAGTTGTATGATATGTGCTACACATGGCTGTCTAAATAAATATAAAGAATTGATATATCCATAAATTGGAAGGCTCGATTATGATATTATAATAAACTAGTTTTTATACAAAAATGACGTGAAGTCTAATGAAATAGCGATTGACTTCAATATTTAGATATTATATTTATAACAATTACTTATTCAATGATATGCAATTATCATAATCATTGAATTTGATTTTATTAATTGAACCTAGAGTTAATCATTAGTGGTCGACTTTTAGGCATAGCGTTAAATCGGGTTTAACCCAATTCTTTTTTATCAACGTGAATTATTTAAATCTAATCTCTTGGGTGTGAGATTGAGCTAAATTTCTTTTAGATTTGACTTCTATGTGTCATCCATAAACAAATAATATAATTTGATTTACCCATTTATTGTCTATTTACTTAATTTAAAGACAACGTTATTTTGTAATTGGTCTAAAATTTATCAAAATATATTACATTATTAGAGTACACTAGTATGTCATTAATGAACTCTATAAAAAACGTGTCAAAGAAAATCTTTAAACATTTTGTTCATCAAGTCTATAAAAATTATAGGTGCATTAGTCAATCCAACCGACGTTACTTTGAGTTTATAGGGGTCATATCTTATTCTGAGTGAAACATTGAGGCACCTTGCAACTAATAAATTAAGTCGTTAAGGTGAGGTAGTGTGTTAGGTTTTCACATAACAATAACTAAGCTACAAACATTGAGAATTGGAGTTTGAAGGGACGATATTATTGAATGAGCTGCTTTTATAACCATGCAAATAACCATACAAATAGAAACTAATCACAAATATTTAGAAAGTAGCTAAACTAAATACGTACTCTAGTTATTCCAAAAGAAACTATCTCTATTTAACTATTTTTGACGTAATCAAATTTTTGTAAGAATCGTCCGTGAACTCATTCTTCTTTGTCAAGAATTAGTTAACTCAGACAAACTCTAGACACAAAGTTATTCACTGAACTTTTGAAATGCTTATAATTTTCCAAGTTGATTTTGGGTACCACAAAATAATAAATAAATGGTTGCTTCGGATGTAAAGTCTCTAAAAAAAAAAAAAAGTGAAATATTACTCTGATGTGTTTGGAACGTCCATGTAGAACTGGATTTTTCTATAGCTTAATAGTTGAAGTATTATATCACACATTAGCTTCGTTCCTTCTATTTGAGAGTGACCAATCTCTTTGAGTATCCTCCTCATCCAAAGAGCTTGACATGTACAGACACATCAACAAACTTAGCTTTTGTGGTTGATAAGGTGATTATAACCTACTGCTCCTCCGATCATCATAAACACATAGCTTAAAGTACACTTGTTATCTTCCATGTCTCTAGCGTCGTCACTATCAGTAAATCCAATTAAATCACTAACTCCTCCCTTTTTATAAAATATATCATAATCTACACTACCTTTCAAGTACCTTAAGACCCTTTTAGCTACTGCAAAATGTTGTTGTGTTGGACATGCCATAAAATGACTAATCAAACTTACAACAAACATGAGATTAGGACAAGTAGCCGTGAGATACATCAGACTTCCAAACAAAGTTAGGTCTACTTTTGCACCATTTTCATCTTTGTCAATTTTTTATCCTAGAACAATGGGATTACAAATAGAATTTTAGTTCTCTATGCCAAATCGATTTAAAGTTTCAACAACATACTTTCTTTTACATATAAAAATATCATATTTAAAGTTTTATTAGCAAACTTTCTTTTGCATATAAAAATATCATCTAATCTTTGTATTACCTCTATTCCAAGAAAACAAAATCTAATTTTACCTAAGTTAGTCGTATCAAACTCTTTCTTCATTGTTAATGGAACGTTTAAACACCTCCAATAATTTTTCATCATCTCTAGTAAATAAAAGATCATCAACAAAAATGCTTACAATAAAAATTTTACCTCTTTTCCTCTTGATGAAGAGTGTCTACTCACTGGAACTGCTTTTAAATCCTTCATTGATAAAGTAGAATTCTATTAGACTAAACCAGATTCTAGGTGCTTTTTTAATCCGTAGAGAGCCTTCTGGAGTTTGTACCCCATCTCCTCACTTCTCTTTTTCTCATAGCCTTTTGGTGGTTCAACAAAAATATCTTCTTTTAACTCGCCATATAAAAAAAGTTGATTTGACATCTAACTGATAGAGTTAACCTTTTTGAGTGACAAAAGCAATGATCATTCTCACAATATCCATTATTGCCACAAGTGCGTACACTTTCGTATAATCAATTTCATGCTCTTGTGTGTAGCCTTTTACAACCAATCTTGCTTTGTATTTATCAACTTCTCCAGACTCATTTAGCTTGGTTTTATAAATCTATTTCACTCCTATTTTCTTTACTCCACCCGGTGGAACCATCAAATTCCATGTTTGATTTTTTTCAATGGACTTGATTTCTTCATCCATAGTCAATCTCCATTTATGGATTTTGACAGCTTTTTCAAAATTCACCGGATCTAAATTCATTAAGAATGTCACATTTTCTTCATCCTCTTCAAATAAGCTCTCACCGAAATTATAATATGCTAACCATACAGGTGGTTGTTGATTTCTCCCCTCCTTTATTGTCAAATCTAGTGCAACAGTTATTGGAAAATTATTTTCAGCAATTGTTTCAGCAACTGGTTCAGTCGTTTCCTCTATGATTTCTCATCCTTCGGCTGTGTTCTTATCAATTTCAATATTTTCCCCACTCCAATTTTTCCATTGCTCTCCATTTACCCATTTTTGAAAATGGAGTCCGATGTTGCTTGCCTTTCATACATGGCTCAAATGTAATGTTTTGAGCTACAATTTGTTGCAGGCCTTTCACCATGTTTTTATGTTTCAAGGTGCACGAGCCTTTGTAGCTGAGATGACCATAACGATGGGGCCAAAGTGTTAACTAATCCGTATTTGAAACTTGGAGGCATCTTTCTTCATTTGTTGTGGTAGATGGTTTAGTACGCAAAATAAATTAAACTGCCGATTTGCGCTCATAATTGACTCTACTATTTTTCATTTTCGTGCATGATAAATGTTACATACACCATCTTTAAACAACACTGCTACTCCTTTTTCTTGTAGTTATCTAACGCTCAAGAGATTATTTTTGAGTTTAGGTACCCAATACACATTACTAATAGTACAACGAACCCCATGCAAAGTTAATTTCACTCCACCCTTTCCCATAATTTTCCCTTTTCCATAACTTTCGTACTTTATTATTTCCAAATTGACCTTCACTTGTACACATATGGTTTGAGCAACCAGAATCTAAGAACCAAGCATATGGTTTGAAGTACCCAATACACATTACTAATAGAACCAAGCTATTGGATCGATATGACAACCCTAGAGGGGTGAATAGGGTTTCAACAATATAATTATTATTTTTTTTTTTAATAACAATAAAACTTATACCATGCAATAAAACTTAAAATTTAAATAGGAAAGGGTTAGAAAATATAACATCTTAGTTTTATAGTGGGTCAAACTCGACCTACTCCACTTCCCAAGTGTCTCTTGTGAATTTGAATAAAACTTTCTCACTCTTTCCTCGGATCGGAGCCCAATCGCTACACCGCTCTTTTAACGAGTTCAAGAGCAAACTCAATTCTTTCCACGGCTCAAGATCAAACCGGTACAATTGTCTGAAACTTTATAGAAACACACCACACACCACAACTATCTGAAGTAATAGATTTACAATTTTGTCACACTACAATAGACATCTCTCTCATAATAAGATAAACAATAAATAAAATTGGAAACTTGGAGAGAGCAACAAGGCTTCTAAAAAAAGTTTAATTGGGGGAAACGATGTAACTTGTGTATTGTGAAATGGTCTAGTGTGTTGTGTTCTAAAAAAATATGAAGAGATGATGAGTTTAAATAGTGATCAAGTTGTAAAAATCGGAATTGATACTGAATATTATAACGTGAGCTGTGGACCACGAAAAATAATATTTATTTATTTTTAAATTTATCGTAAAAAATTATAGACCATATGTTTCATTTAAATAAATATATATATTATTTTAAATAAATATTAAAAACATTTTAAATTCATTTTTATTATTATATATATATATAAATAGTATAATATAATAAAAAATGTTAATGAAAACAATGTTGCTCAAGTGAGAAATCTAATCGAAAAGTTTTATAAATCTAATTGAAATCATTATAAATATAATTCAAATAATTTTCTTTCTCAAAACTAGTTTTATAAATGAAATTATTATAATTTCTGAAAACTTTTATAAATGTAATTGAAATGATTTTATAATTCAAATACCCGTTTTTTAATGGAAAAATTTTATAAATGTAATGAAAAATCCACCATTTATTACTCTACAAAAGTTATAAATGTCATACTTCGATTGGTTTAGGATGTCAATTTTGCCGCTGGTCCATGATGTCAATTTTGTCACCACATCATCACGTCAAATATTTGTTTTGACTGGAACTTCTTCATTTTATCTCAAATTTGAGTGAACAAAAAAAAAAGACGTTGAAATCGTTATTCCCAACCTTACACTGTGGACAAAATACTGCTATTTGTTGTCAATTTTGCCGCTGGTTCATGATGTCAATTTTGTCACTACATCATCAATTTTGTCACTACATCATCACGTCAGGTATCTTGTTTTGAATTTGATTGGTTCATGATGTCAATTTTGCAACCACATTATCACGTGTGGTATTTGTTTTGATTGAAACTTCTTCCTTTTATCTTTAATTCGAGTGAACCAAAAAAGACGCGTCAGGTATCTTGTTTTGAATTCGATTGGTCCATGATGTCAATTTTGCCACCACATCATCACGTCGGGTATTTGTTTTGACTGGAACTTCCTCGTTTTATCTCTAATTTGAGTGAACCAAAAAAGAGGTTGAAATCGTTATTCCCAATCTTACTGTAATAGCCAAAATAAAATAAAAATAATAAATAAATAAATAAAATCATAAATAATTAAATAAATTAAAAAATAAAAATAATTATAAAAAAATAGTTAAATAACAATAATAATAAATAAATAAATAAATAAATAAACAAAAAAACAACATTTTCCCCTTCTCTCCACTAACCTCTCATCCCTCCCCACAATTATCTCTCCTCAACCCATCCTTAGGCACGGCAAAAAGAAACAAAAAAACAACAATGCCAGATTTGAGAAGTAAAATGACTTTCAACATATGTAGAGCAGATTTATAGATTTTAGTCCGTCTTAAAATCCTATCTCAAATTTCATTTTCCTTTATAGTTATAGTTATAAGAAATTAATTTAGGATCAAATCTTCTTTCATATTTTACCCGGTCTTGTAATAATCAAATCCATATCCAATTGATATCCAATTGATTAGATTTTTGTTAGAGTTATATGAAATAAGGTTAAATTCAATAAAATTTTAGTTGGCAGATTATAAACTGGAAGATTGTAGCCAAACAATCCATTTAAATTTGGCAAGTAATATCTGTTTACACAATTGAAAATCTATTTAAAAAATAATGAGAGGGAGGGAGATTGAGGAAAGATTTGTTGAACAGAATTTAACAATAAAACAGGAAATATCATAGGGCAATGAACTCCGTTAAATTTTGTCTAACAGTAAATATGAGAATAATGATGGCCAATGTAAATTAGAGAAATAATTTTGTAAAGTTCAAACCTAAAACTAATGTCATGGGCTCATATTGGTTGACTCGGTTTTCAAAGGATGGAATCGAACTTTCATTAAAGATATATTCGTGACAACGACTTAAGTTAGCCAGGTAAGTGACCTTACTATCGGCATGGTTATATTTGATGTTGACACGTGCCCCGTGGTTCGGCACGTGTCATATGTATTGATATGTGTGAATTGTATGTGGTACAATATGCTTCTTATATGTTATGTATATGTTATAATATGTGAATTGTATGATAATAATTACGGTACAATGTGTTTAAGGATATGTTTGAGATAAGATACGAGAAGGATGCACAAAACGAAATGTAACAATAGGAGTAAAATACGCTCATGAAACGTTAAGGTTAGGTTACATACTAGAGTGATATGGATAAGAGAAATCGATGAAAGAATACGGTTAGGTTACGGGTAGAAAGGGATAGGTTTGTGATAAATTGATAGAACGATAGCGTTAGGATATGTTTTTGTGATGATATGACTAAGGTATGTTCACGTAATGATATGTTTGTGATAGGTATAAGAGCGTTAAAACTATGATAGGTTAGAGAACGATATGACTACGAAGTGTTTACGTTATGACTTGTTTATGATATGATACATTGTGATGCAATATGTCATGGTATGATGTGTATATGATGAAATGTTATGTTAAAAGCATAAAACGTTATGTTAGGTCTCTTAAATTGTGTGTATACAACATGATATGAATGACATGAAATTACGATAAAATGGCATGAAATATAACCCCGTTACAATTATGTATGATTTGAGAACTGAAGAATGAGAAACGATATGATATGAATGATAAACGATATCTGAAACGATATGAAAAATGATATGATATATACATAATGCTAGCGGAGTTGTATTAAAGGATAATGAAAATGGAAAAGTTTTGGGACCTCATGCATTATGTGTGCTCATGCATTTAGGGGGATACCCCTATCCCATCATGAGGGTACGGACGCGTACATCCAATGGCAGGACAACGATCGTTATGCTTTGCATAGCGCTGCCGTGACGGTTACTAGTTCTAACAGGTTCCAGCATAAGGGGCTCCTAGAGTATGCCCACCGGATAAGGAAAGTGGCCCAGCGGTGTGCGAACTAGCTAGTGAGCCCATACTCGCACGTATGGGCTGTGTGTAGAGTATATGGTACACGTCCAAAATTACCCGTTAGGGCAGCACCATAAGGAAAACGAAACGAAAGATATAAAACATAACCTTTATTGCATGTGATTGTTGCATTTAACCCCAATAGTGGGGTCACTTACTGAGTATTTCTTTAAATACTCAAGTCATGTGCTACTACATTTTTCAGGTTAAGGCAAGGCATTCCTGTACGGCTGACGATGGCATCGCAACTCGAGACTATGGCACATGCATAGGGTAGTGGTATTTGTTTTCTTAGACTTAGTGATATGAAGCAAGAGACATCAATCATACAATATTCTTCAATGAAGATATGAAGAAAATATTGTTGAAATTATCAAAAAATATTTCAGTTCATGGCACATTGAAGAAGAATGAAGTTTCATGCTCTAAATTTTGGGTGGATTACATTTTAGAGTAATTTAGAGTTGTTATATTTCATTAATGTATTTTAAGACTTTTTATTTACTTTAGGTTACAATTACATCATGGTTAATTATAGCCATTAAGTATGAATGTTATAACTCTTGGAATATCTTTAATAATTTCATTTTGAGGCTATATAAAGCCATGTATGTTGTATTTGTAAGTAGACTTGGAAAATATATGGTAAAAGAAGCATTTGTGCTTTCTTTAGTCAATGGCTAAGTTTCTTTGCAATTCTATTTAGTTTAGGTTGCATGTAGAATCATTCAAGCTCGACATGATCAATCTTGCTTGTGGAGTGATTCGAATCTCAAGCAAGTGTTCTTGCCTTGAGATATTTGATCAACAAGAATCATTCAAGCTAGACATGATCGATCTTGCTTGTAGAGTGATTCGAATCTCAAGCAATATTCTTGCCTTGAGATATTCGATCAACAAGGTAATCTGAATCTTATTCCTCTTGTAGTGGTTTCTTATCTTATCATGTGATATTAGAGCTTCAGGCTCAAGATTGGATATATGTTTCTATTGCGTTTCTTTTCAATTTGTTTTTATCTTTATAGTTTTTAATCGACAAAATAAAAAATCCAATTTGGGTTCTACTAAAATATTTAAGAGGTGAAAATGAGAGCTTTAATTGTGTAAATGAGTACAACAGAGTGACCTAAAATTCCTTGAGTGTATACACGTGAGAGAGTGTTGTGAGGTTATTTGTATTTCCATAACTTATTTTTTGCAGCAAAGTTTCACAAATAGATTCGAGAACGAATCCTCTTGAAGAAGTGGAGAATGATATGAACCAAGAGACATCAATCATACAATATGCTTCAATGAAAATATGAAGAAAATATTGTTGAAATTATCAAAAGATATTTCAATTCATGGCACATTGAAGAAGAATGAAGTTTCATGTTCTAAATTTTGGGTAGATTACATTTTAGAATAATTTAGAGTTGTTATATTTCATTAATGTATTTTAAGACTTTTTATTTACTTTAGGTTACAATTACATCATGGTTAATTATAGCCATTAAGTATGAATGTTACAACTGTTAGAATATCTTTAATATTTTCATTTTAAGGCTATATAAAGCCATGTATATTGTATTTGTAAGTAGACTTTGGAAAATATATGGTAAAAGAAGCATTTGTGCTTTATTTAGCCAATGACTAAGTTTCTTTGCAATTCTACGTAGTTTAGGTTGCATGTAGAATCATTCAAGCTCGACATGATCAATCTTGCTTGTGGAGTGACTCGAATCTCAAGCAAGTGTTCTTGTCTTGAGATATTTGATCAATAAGAATCATTCAAGCTAGACATGATCGATCTTGCTTGTGGAGTGATTCGAATCTCAAGTAATGTTCTTGCCTTGAGATATTCGATTAACAAGGTAATCCGAATCTTACTCCCCTTGTAGTGGTTCCTTATCTTATCATTTGACAAAGAGCTTTATGCTTTGGTTCGTGCATTGCAAACCTAGCAACATTATCTTTGGCCTAAGAAGTTCATTATTCATACGGATCATGAAAAATTCAAAGGAGAACATTGTTGCAGATGCTTTATCACGAAGGTATGTCCTCCTCAATACTTTAAATGCTAGGTTGTTAGGTTTTGAACACATAAAGGATTTGTATCAACATGACATGTTCTTTGCTCCTTTTGTTGAATCTTGTGAAAAAGGACTCATTGTGGATAATTACTTGTTGTTAGATGTATTTTTGTTCCGAAAAGGCAAATTTTGCATACCATCTTGTTCCATCCGTGAGCTACTTGTGAGGGAAGCTCATAGAGGTGGTTTAATGGCACACCATGGAGTTTCTAAAACTTATGATATGCTCTCTGAACATTTTTTTTGGCCTAAAATGAGACATGATGTTCATAAAGTTTGTGCTCGTTGCATAGCATGTAAACAAGCTAAGTCTAGGCTTCAACCACATAGTTTATACTCCCCATTACCAGTTCCTAATGGTCCTTAGATTGATATATCAATGGATTTTGTTTTAGGTTTACCTAGGACTAGGAAAGGTTATGATAGCATCTTTGTTGTGGTTGATCGATTTAGTAAAATGGCTCATTTTATTCCTTGTCACAAAACTGATGATGCAAAACATATTGTAGTCCTGTTCTTTAGGGAAGTTGTACAATTGCATGGCATTCCTAAAAGCATCGTTAATGATCGTGATGTAAAATTTTTAAGCCACTTTTGGCGTGTTTTATGGGGTAAGTTAGGAACTAAGTTAGTATATTCAACTACTTGTCATCCTCAAATGGATGGACAAACTGAAGTTGTTAACAAAACCATGGCTGCTATGCTTAGAGCTATTATTGATAAGAATCTTAAGACATGGGAGGATTGTTTACCCTTTATAGAATTTGCATATAATAGGGTTGTTCATAGCACTACTAAATGCACACCTTTTGAAATTGTTTATGGCTTTAATCCTTTAACCCCCATTGACTTGTTACCCATACCGTCAAAAGAGTTTGTGAATTTTGATGCAAATGTCAAGGTTGAGTTTGTTCATAAACTGCACAAGCAAGTGAAAGAACAAATAGATAAACAAAATTCCAAGGTTGCCACCCGAATTAATAAAGGACGTAAGATTGTCATCTATCTTCAAGCCAGAAGATTGGGTTTGGGTGCATTTTCGAAAAGAAAGATTTCCTACTCAAAGAAAATCTAAGCTTTTACCACGAGGAGATGGACTTTTTCAAGTTCTTGAGCGTATCAACGACAATACTTATAAAATTGATTTACCTGGTAAGTACGGTGTTAGTATAACTTTTAATGTTGTTGATTTGAGTTCTTTTGATGTAGGTGATGGCTTTGATTCGAGGACGAATCTTTCTCAAGAGGGGGAGAATGATATGAACCACGACCAAGGAATTTTCATACCTCAAGGTCCAATTACAAGGACGAGAGCTAAGAAGCTACAACAAATCTTATACAGTTATATTCAAGCTATGGTGAGCTCATCAAAGAAAATTCTAGAAGACGCTGGAGACCTCCCTTATATGTTGTGCAAAGTTGAGCTTCATCATATTTTGGAATTAAGAATAAAATTTCTATTTTAGCTTTGTTTAGACCTAAACTTTCTTTGCAAATTCTTGTGTTTAGAACTTGCCTATAGAGTCATTTTGTTGTGTTGTTTTAATGAAATTTTAATGAAGTCTTCCGCATTCAATGTTTATGGTACTTAAACTCTTGTTTTAACAGAACTTGCATATAGAGTCATTCAAGTGTATTCATTTTATTTAGTGCATTCAATGTTTATGGTATGAAGTCTTTTGTTTTCAAAATAAGTAAGTCCATGGTTAATAATTTCGGGTCGTTACACTTACACTAGATAAAATACTGATAATGGTTAGGTTTGTTATCATCAAAACCAACACAAATGACCTTATGATAAATGTACACCTATACACATTACTAATAAGAACCAAGCATCACTCCTTGCTTCATGTCTAACAACATTTCATTCTCTTCTAGATCCTCTCCATTAAATGAACAAGATCCTTCAAGATGGCCCAATTTTCATAATCAGCTCTCAACTTTGATGGTATAATATTGTCCATGTCCACTTTGAGCATAAACTCTCATGGATTTTGGGCTTCCCCATAAGGCCTCATACCAATGGAGATAATATTCCTCACTTATAAACTCATGATCTTCCACTAAATTAACCAATGTGGGACGCACTCCCAATAAAACTCAACATGCACAACATTGTTTTACTGTTCCTTCCAATGACCTAACTCGTTTCATTACTTCAATATCAACATAGATAAGAGAGATAGAAAGAATTGCAAAAATATTCTATGTTGGTGGCATGTGAGTGAGCAAAATGTATGTATGTTCAACTATAAAACCAATAATAATGATATTTGCTACAAGTGGCGAGGTAAAAAATCCATATATCCATAAATTGGAAGGCTGGATTTTAATATTGAAATAAATTAATGTTTTTTTTTTTTTTTGAAGCTTTATTAGTATAAGTGAGCTATGAACACTATCGATATAAATTATGTTATTAAAAATCGTTAACATATTTTGGTCATGGTTGGTAATCAAAACAACTAAATGAGATGCGAAATTGCATTATAAGAATTTTGGCCTAGAGTAAAGGTAAGGTCGAGCCTTAGGATTTGACCTCGAGTAGAGACAAGTTAGTTAGAGTTGCTATCGAGTGAAAATATATACATAGAGGCTACATGTATGATTGAACAAAATTGAGTCTCTGCATAAGTTATGTTCAGTTAGTGAAGAAGAATTTTGCCTAAGGTCTAACGAAGCTGCAAAGTCAACTAAGAACGTTTTTTCATGATTGTGTCAAAATTGTGAAGTTAAAATTGTGAAATTGTATGGTTAAAAATGTACAACTGTAACAATATTTGAAATGCTACCACAATGTGTCTGAAGGTTTGCACAACATAATTATTTTGAATTAGTACATGGCGATTATTAGAGGGTGGGCAGATTATGGAGTTCAGTCCCATTTATTTATGGATTATTAGAGGGTGGGCAGATTATGGAGATGTACGTCATAGGGACTAATAAAGAGTTAGCCAATTGATCGTAGGATTTTGTACTGAAATCTGATGGATAATATGATTTGAGGAATCGAGTGATGAGATATGATGACTAGATAAAAGCTCGGTTGGGCTAGGCCATCAGAAACTATGAAAATTAGAATAGGTGAAGGACCCCTACAACCCTAAAATAAATCTAATTTTCATATTATATTTTTACATTTTTAATGAGTTTCAAAGATATATTTTTCAGTTAAAAAAATAACTCGTTATGTTACATTTTTATTATAAACAATAAATGAGAACGGTTACCAAACGGGTCCATAATTGCCCTCATTTATGACAAGAATACAAAATATCATCCTTGTTTACCAACTTTAAAGTTAAAGATCCATAACATTAAACTCTATAATATGCGTTATAGTCAAGGACACGTAATATGTGGTTATCCATCCCAATATAAAAATAATATATTTCTAACGATCATATTGATGGGAATCGTTAAGAATTGGATCCAATTTTGCCAGTATAAAAGCGAAACAAACCAAACACAAATATTCTCATATTTACAAAATGAATTCTTTTTCAACACTTTCAATGTCTCTCCTTATGTCATTGTTTTTCGTTACCCTATTTACTACCATCGACGGAGCAATCTTCCAAAATCCTCGAATTTCAGTAAACATAACAAATGTTTTAAAAAGTCACGATCAGCTCACTGTTCACTGTAAATCTGGCGATGATGACTTGGGAATCCATCAGATGCCACCTTTGGGCGGTTATGCTTTCAGTTTTAGACCAAACTTTTGGGGCTCAACACTGTTTTACTGTACCTTCCAATGGTCTGGCTTCTCACATTACTTTGATATCTACAAGGATAATAGAGATAGAGAGAAATGCAACAATACTCTGTGTTTGTGGATTGTTGGAGAACAAGGTATCTGTATGTTCAACTATAAAGCCAAGCGATATGATATTTGCTATACATGGCTGCCTAAATGAATATAAAGAATCGATATATCCATAAATTGGAAGGCTCAATTATGATATTATAATAAACGATATTTTAGATATGTTGTTTGTGTGTATTTTTTTTTTTTTTTTCTTTCTTGAAAATTTGATATGGTGTATTAGTTATTCTTATTTGAGAAAAGAGCATGCACGGGAATGGTCAACTCTTTAAAAAAGAAGATAAAATAGTATGATCATTTTTTCGGAAAAGAGAAAACGGATAATAGATATAATTGGCCTCATTTATCGAAAATCTCCCATCATTTTTTCGAACATAAATCAAATTCAAATATAGTAAGAATACAAAACGAAATTAACTTTGTTTTTTTTTTAATCAGCTTTGAAATTTAAACATTTCGTTAGCTTTTAATTTTACGTTACCTGTCTCTCTTATTTCGACGAAAACGGGTTCGTTTTAAATTATTGCGCTCGACAAATATCTTTATTTTGAATTTATAACCATCCATTCAAAATAATTTATTTTATAAACTTGTTCTATCATGTAATAATTTATTTTATAAGCTTGCTCTAATCAACATGATTAGCTGTAACATTCTCTCAGTTGGATCTCATATCCGCTGAAAACATCCGCCATTTTTCATCAATTTCAAATGGGTATTAAATTTATAAAATTCAATTTTCTAATTTTAATATTTTAGTACATTGCACGTGCTAATAAACTAATTTATATTACAAAAATGACGTGAAGTCTTAAGTAATAGCGATTGACTTCAATATTGATATAATATATTTATAACGATTACTTATTCAATGATATATTTATTGGTCACAATTGTCATAATTATTAGCTTATATGAATTTTACTATAATGTTTTTGGAGATTAGTTTTAATTTTACATTGGATTTGATTTTATTAATCGAGTTTGTTGCTCGGGCCCCAACTTTTAGGCTTAGAGTTAATCGGGCTTAACCCAATTCTTTTCAGTCAACTTTTAAAAGCACCGTTAAAACCACCATCATGTCACGTCAATATTATTTCTTGATGTTAGGATCATCCAATCCAAATATTGTTTGTTATAATATTATTTTCATACAAACCGTTTAAGAGCAGTTTAACAGCTTCTCAAGTTATTCTTTTTTTCGGTCTCTATCTTTCTTTTTTTATTCTGTTCATGGGTAATTTTGGCCAATTTCAATGGATTCTTTTTTTTCCCCTTAAAAATGACTATGTATCATGACGAGATCAAGTATGATATATTTATTTCAATTGATTCATTTTGTACTCTCTGTCAACACGAGAGAAAACTATCAATGTTGTGACTTCAACAAATACACTTATTCTTATGTGTTTCGGCTATTATATGTGGATGATATATTTATTTCAAGATCTAGTATGAGGTAAATAAACCACCTGAAGGCAAACATGTCTTCATTATTTAAGATGAAAGATTTGAGTGCAAAGAAACAGACTCTTGGGATGAGAATTTCTCGAGATAGATCTGTTTGTAGCGCGAGAATATTCTTTATACAAATAGTTAGAGGATTATACAGTTGGTAAAGAATCTGGTCCATCATTAAAAAAACAAACACATCAGAAGACGATACCATTTTACTCTCAGGTTATTGAAAGAAGGTAATATGTGTTTGGAGAAGATAGAGGGTACAAAAAATACAATATATATGTTGACAAAATGTGTTAATGTTGGTAAATTGAGGTTGGACAAAGCCTTAATTGTTTTGGTACAATAGATATATCGATGGTGAGGTGATTAGGTTATGGAGTCTTCAATGGTGGAATTGTTAGATTATGGAGCATGTTTTGTGTAATAGCCCAAAAAAATCATAAATAAATAAATAAATAATAATTATAAATAAAGATTGCGTTAGAAAAAGAAATAAAATAAACAAAAAAAACAATTCTCCTCACTTTTCTCCACTAACCTCTCATCCCTTCGCTCACTTATCTCTCCTCAACTCATCCTTACAGACAGTCACAGCAAAAAGAAACAGAAAACAACCAAACCATATCAGATTTACTTTGAGAAAAAAATGAGAATGACCTTTACCCAATTGAGATTCACTTCTAGACGAGATTTAGTGAGGATAGATCTGATCGAGTATATGTTAAATTTCATTTTCTTTTATCTTATTTTTTCTTTTTAGAAATCACAACCAGTTAGATATTCATTAAAAATCATTACAATGGTATCATTTATAAGAATTCTAGTAAATCATAATAATATTAGATTAAATTTATATACTATCGAAATGAATAGATTAAAAATAAAACGGTCAAAAAAATGTGTGAACAAAAGGAAACACCGAGACAAAGGAAAAATTTGAAAATAGGGATCCAATTTGGAATACATTTGAACAAAATGAAAAGGCAACCGAGTAAATACAGATAAAGAAAAAAAAAAGGAAGATTCAGTCATTAAAAAAAACATAAACTAAATATAGAGAATACAGTAAATACAGAAGACATGGAATAACTTGAAATAACTCTATCAATTTTTTTTTCACTAAAAATTTGGAATACATGTATACAAAATGAAAAGGCAACCGAGTAAATACAGAAAAAGAAAAAAAAAAGATTCAGTCATTAAAAAAAACTTAAACTAAATATAGAGAAAAAAGTAAATACGGACATGGAATAACTTGAAATAACTCTCAATTTTTTTTTTATAAACACTAACCATAGAAAATACGATCTTTAATTAAAAATATAATTACAAATATATAACATTTCAAGACTTTTAGCAATGGACCAATGTAAGTTAGAGAAATAATTTTGTATTCGAACTTGATACGGGTGTTATGGGCTCATATAGGTTGACTTGGATTTCAATGGACGGAATCCAACTTTCATTAATCATAACTTTGTGACATCAGTCTAAGCTAATCAGGTAAGTGACCTTACTATCGACATAATTATATTTGATGCTGACACATGCCCCGTGGTTATGTACATGTCATATATATTGATGTGTGAATTGTTTGTGGATCGATATGCTTATGATATGTTATGTATATGTTATGATATGTGAATTGTATGATAATAATTACGGTACGATGTGTTCAATGATATGTTTGAGGTAGGACACGAGAAGAATGCACAAAACGAAATGTATCGATAGGAGTAAGATACGTTCATGAAATGTCAAGGTTATGTTACATACTGAAGTGCTATGAATATGAGAGATTGATAAAAGAATACGGTTAGGTTATGGGTAGAAAGGGATAGATTTGTGATAGATTGATAGAACGATAGCGTTAGTGTACGTTCATGTAACGATATGACTATGATAGGTATAAGAACATTAAGACTATGATAAGTTAGGAAACGATATGACCACGAAGTGTTTATGACGTGATATGATTATGATACGACATGTGAATGGCGGATATATATATGTTGTCTTATGATATGAAATATGTTATGGTATGAGATATGCTATAAATTAACATGTTTATGATATGATACATTGTGATGCAATATGTTATAGTATGATATGTATATGATAAAATGTTATGTTAAAAGCATAGAACGTTATGATATGTCTCTTAAATTGTGTGTATACAACATGATATGAATGACATGAAATCACGATAAATGGCATGAAATATAACCCCGTTGAATTATGTATGATATGAGAATTGAAGAATGAGAAACAATATGATATGAATGATGATCGATATCTGAAATGATATGATATGTACAAAATGCTAGCGGGGTTGTACTAAATGATAATGAAAACGAAAAAATGTTGGGACATCATGCATTATGTGTGCTCATGCATTGGGGGATACCCCTATTCCATCACGAGGGTACGGATGCGTACATCCATTAGGCAAGGGTACGATCGTTATGTTTTACATAGTGCTGTCGTGACAGTTACTAATTCTAATGGGTGTCGGCAAAAGGAGAGCTACCAAAGAAGGCTCGCTCGACAAGAAAAGGGGCCCAGCGGTGTGCAAACTGTCTAGTGAGCCCATACCCGCACGTATGGGTTGTGTGTAGAGTATATGGTACACATTCAAGCTGCCCATTAGAATAGTGTCGTAGGAAAAATAGACTAATATGATAGATTCGTCATTGCATTCACATGTTCTTGCATTTAACCCCCAAAAGTGGGGTCACTTACCGAGTATTTCCTAAAATACTCAAATCACGTGCTACCTCTATTTTAGGTTAAGGCAAGACATTCTTGTATGGCTAACAACGGCATCGTAACTCAAGACCATGACACATGCATAGGGTAGTCGTATTATTTTCTTAGACTTAGGCTAGAATACGATATTTTTTATTTAAACGTTTATTAATTTTATTTAGTCTTCTATTGTGTCAATTTTAAAAGTGTTTTCAAATACGTAAGTCCATGGCAGTGTTTTAAAAGTGTAGTCATATTATTTTCTTAAACTTAGGCTAGAATAGGATGTTTTTTTATTTAAACGTTTATTTATTTTATTTAGTCTTTTATTGTGTCAATTTTAAAAGTGTTTTCAAACACGTAAATCCATGGCAGTGTTTTAAGCTGAAGTGTTATGTTTTATGAAGTCGTATTATTTTCAGGTTATGTTTTATGAAAGTTTAAATGAAGTATTTCCGCCTTCAATATTTATGATATGGATACAATAACAACCTTAAAATAAGTAAGAAATTCCGTAGTTACATTTTGTTTATAGGCTATTTAATGGCTATACATACACACAACCTCTATGTGTGAAGGGCATATATAGTAAGTATAGTCAATGGTTATATGCTATAGAGTAAATGACTATTAAATATATATAGTAAACTTAACTATATAGGAGTGGTTTGAAAATTTATTACTTTCTACCTTAGTTATCTTTATTGTCGGTTATTCGTTGATACTTGAATTTATCAATATCAACCTTTAACCAATATTTTTCTTTACCATTTACTTTCCTATTCTTTGTGTTCATGTGAGTTGTTGTGCAGTCCTAACAACAACCCCATAAGTTAATTTCGAAGCCATAAGTTATGTTGGTAAACTCGCAGACTAACCGTTGAGTTTAAAATTTTTATGGGTTCTAAAAGGGGTATTTTTCTCACATTCATAAAGTTGAGAGATATTATTGTGAAATTGACCACGAAAAAAGGTCCTACAATGAGTTAATGGCATGGAACTAGAGAAAAATTGATGAGACTTAACCTAAAAAAGAGTCGAATCAAATTAAAACAAATGGCAATTCAAGAAAACCGAGAGAGTGGTCGACTTAGCTGAACCCGCCACGTCATCATCTTCTATCTCTAGGTAAGGGGTTGACACAATGCGACAATTCAGGAGGATCTAAAACTCCAATTGAGAAGCTTGTAGGATTAAGTCTCATCAAATAAATTTAGGGGTGGAGGAGAATTTTTTGATTTACAGAAAATGACCATTATCTTGGGTAAGTTATGACGTTGTGTGTCACAATTGCACTCTTGTGGTAGCGAGAAGACGATTTTATAGCATTTGTTATGACCGGCAAACAAGTCAGTCATATGGAAGTCAGACTTTGCGGACAACCTTGACATAAGAACGAGTCAAGGGTCATGTTTGAGAGAAATATTTTAGAAACATGAGCAAGGAAATGTGTTAAATTATTTTTGAAAGAAATCAATGTTATAAGCTAAAATCAAATATGCAACAACCACAACTTTGATAGGTTATAATTTGGGTAGAAATGATCGACCACCCGTCAGATCTCCCTATAGTACATTTTTTGGTGTCTTAGCCCTAGCGGGTGTAGACATGTTTTTGGTAACCGGTCATATATCCCTGTATTGACACAACAAGAATAGTAAAGGCTTATCTAACATAAAAGCAAGTAAAAAGGGTTTGAAACAGACATGCAACCATGAACAACACGTCCTGAACAAGCATGACAGGGATATCCAACACGCAGCCACAAACAACCTTAGACAAGCATAATCATGACATCCTCTTTCACTCAATTGGTTAACATCTCTGCCAACCGAATCTTCATGAACTCAACGATGTAGAATAAGGTTGACTTTAGATCTCTCTCCATGCTTTCAACTTATCTTAACATTAAGGAGTCTCTTCCAATCTATCAGAAACTATTGAAAATCACTTGTCGATACGTCGACTCTTCACATCTTCACTGTTAGAGTCCATCCTACTTTCTTTGCTGCAAAATTCTTCTTTATTGCATGATATTGTACCACCTCTGTGTGTTGGGTGTCTTCTTGGTCAGGATAGTAACATTTTAAGTTACATAGACAACAGGGCTAGTCTGCATCCATGGAATCAATTAGATTTTATGTGATGTCTTCCCTACTTTGTGAATAACTTCGACTGATCCATAGTATTTCTGCACCATCGTTGGTTCTCACTACTTAGAAATCGGAGTTGATAAGAACTCTTTCTACCTTTTAAAACTTTTTTAGTTGGCACTTCCAACTGGTCCTTCTCTTCATCTGTATGGATGGTCTTTCAAAGAGAACATGAATTACTTCAAAGGTTTGTCTGCCCCATTCCATAAAGATGTTGGTTTGGAGAACCTCCATAGCATTTGGGTATTCATTAACAAGAGTCGTTGTAGATCTAATGAACCGAGCTGTCAACAAATCATTTAGTTGTTTATAGAATTCAACTAGCTTAGGTGAGCCGTATGACACATATTTGTGGCAAGTGATCTCACCCCATTATAAAATCAATCTTGTGATTTGTCTGACCTTTTGTCTTTGTGTCACAATGTTCCTGTAGTGGGCGCGAGGTTTCTGTTGGAGTGAGCTCACTTGAGCTCTCCTCTTCAACCATGGCAATGGCAGCGAGCATGGGTTCATCATTGTAAGATCTCTTCTCAACTATAGCGCCGACATCATCTTCACCACTTTTGGTTCACGGGTGTTAGTTTAAATGATTGTCGGGTTCAACCGTATTACTACTAAGCATTTCGCTAGGTGTATAGGAATGACTTTGTGTTCAAGCAAGAAATTCATCCTCAACGGAATGTCGAATTCATCCATGACAATCAGAAAATCAGTTTGTCTGTCGAATTCGCTATCTTGATTGAAGTTCCATTTGCAACCCCTGAGGTAGAACTACTGAATTGACAAATTTCATTCGTTCTGTATCTCGATGTCATAGGATGTTTAAGCATTTCACTTTGATCTCTATCCAAAGTTGTGGATGCCTCCAAAGTCGACAGCAGTGTTGTTGACCTAGGTCCCGACATACATAAGATCGTATTCCACTTGCTCTTCTATCTCACTCACCCTCTTCTTGAGAACAAATATGTTGGGTTTTATGTCCTAAAACTCATAGTTTGTAAACAAAAACATATTCTATTTTCAATAAAGTTATTATTGTTGTTTATCCCGTAAAGATTGTTATTGAATAAAGTGAACTTTACCATCATTAATCTAAATCCAATAAACTAAGAACACTCTGGCTATAGTATGATTACTTGAACTATATGTAAAGACATAAGAGTTGATCAAGTTCAAGTATATAGTCAAAATTATCTATAGTATAAGGATAAGGTTAAGTACCTTATTCTGGGGACACTATGGATGCGGCCCACTTTTGTATGATATAAACAATATGATCACTAAAATTGTACATGTGGAGACATGTGAGTGGGGGCGTCCTATGCAATGAGTATTGCATAAGATCGGACCATGAAGAAAATTACTCTCACTTTATAATGTCGTTTACTGTTGAGACTGATTTTCTTTTCATTCGATGACCTAGGTAACTCAACCTTAATCCTGAGCTAACCATGAACTCCTGTTTATTCGGAATTATCCTTAGATTTGCATGGGTGAGAGTGGCTCAAGTTCACCGACTCAATAGGCCTCCCATTTTAGGGGTAAGACTGGGTAAATGGCTGGGGATGTGGGGTGCAAGATGAAATTCACTCCTACCCACTTTTACGGATAGAAGAGAGGTAGTTTCCTTAAGTACTAACTTCAGGTCTTGAACAAGGGGCCCCACCCTCTCATTGGCCTGAGAGGGCTCCGGTTTACTGGTTGGACCACAAACCAATTGTTCATTAGAGGATCAGTGAGACATAAGAAACAAGAAGTAACTTCAGGGGTAAAACGGTAAATTGACCCAGCTCTAGTTACGAACAACCTGTGAAGAATCGACTTACTAATCATGGTTATATCAAATGGACAGAAATATATCTATAGTGAGGGGAGTGCAACTACTAGGCTATAGTGGAGTGTCCTAGTAGTTAACGAATGTTGGTCAACAAGGTTAATGAGTTTAACTGGTTAATCTTGGATAGTTGGAGCCCATGATCTATAGGTCCATTAGGTCCCTCTGCTAGCTCATATCGGACTAAACCATAGAACAATGTGATGAGTGAGTTCGAAGTGTTCGAATTCAAATTAGGGAATATGCGCTACATATATACGATATATTTAACTGCATTTTTGTTTTATTTACGAATTAAACAAAAAGAGAGAATCTGAGATATTTAAATAAGATTTAAATATCTTAATCAAATATGTGTCGGAATTAATTGAGATTGACATTTGAATTAATATTAAATATTAATTAAATAGTTTAATTAATCATTTAATATTACTTTAATTTGAAATTAATAATTCAAATTGATTGTTGAATCAAAATGAAGAAAGTCAAAATGTTCATTTAATGGAAAAATTCATGTCAGTGGAATTTTGAGGTGTCAAAATTTGGTTTAACCAAATTTGCATGCTTGTCAAATAAACCCCACAAATTTGAGTGGAATTTTGAATGTCATAATTTGGTTAACTCAAGCATGCTTGCCACATAATCCCAAACATTTGAGTGGAATTTTGAGTGTCAAAATTTGGTGATCTCAAATTTGCATGAACATGCAAACATGACTATAAATAGAGTGATCATAATACATGAAAGGTCTTCTTGATGATGAAAAACCTTGAGAAAAACCTCTCACAAACACTCTCTTCATATATACAAAATCCCTCCCAAGTTTAGTCACTCACCGAATTCCACAATCCCGTTCTAAGGCCGGAGGATAGTGGAGAAGACACTAGTGGTGGTTCGAAACCGGTTCGTGAGGAAAAATGAATTTGAACTACAAAAGGTTAGTATTCAAACTCATTAAGTTTTAATACTTATGAACATGCTAGTTATTTACTATAATTGATGTTCTAAAAGTGTCTAATATCCAAATTGCTTCCGCATGTGTTATATTAACACCTTCAAGATAAATATTTTAGGACTTCCATGCGCGGGGGGTTCCACGTTTTCGACTAGTAGTGTTTCAACTTGTGTTATTTCATATCTAGCTTCTAAGTTCAATTCAATTTTTTCTTGGAATGCATAGAGTGCCACCTTTTGTAGTCACTCAGTTTCTCGGTGGGCCCCTTGCATATGAAGCAAGACAAGGGGGCTTGGTTTTGACCGTGACTGTTTTGGCTATGAGGTCTCTGCCATGGAGTTCTACCTCTCTATTGGGAGGACTTGCATTCCCCTCCTTTGCCTTCAAATATGTCACTAAGGTGAGGGAATTAGGTTGATAATTTTTTATTATCCTCATTTGCGGAAGCTTGGTTTCGCCTTCTATCTTGGGCTAATCCATGCTAAACTCAACAGTCGTTCGGTTGTAGCATAGGTCGTGGAAAGGTCTTGAACTCTTTGTCCGTAGAACTTGGTCTTCGCCCATGACTTCAACTCCTCAACAAAACTTAAGACCTTGTTTTTCTCAAACATATCACGAATCATCTTGAATGTCCATGTACTTGGATCTCCACCACAACTTTGCATTGTCGGTTGATGCATTGTTGCCAACGTGATATTCGCTTCTTCTACCACGACATTTGTGGCTCAAATGTAGTGTTCAAGGTCAAATATAAAGTTCTTAGAGCCTTGACATATTGAACCCCATAGAAGGATCTTGGGCTCCGAGACTTTATCTTGTTGAATTGGACTGCACCCCCAACTAGGATTTGGTTCCCACTGCTCTCATGGTCAGGTTTAGTCTAGCACTCAAATTTGCCACTTTAGCCCTGACCACTCCAAGGGCTTCTCTCAAATCCTTAGATATTTTTTAGATCTTCTAAACGATCGCTCGTGGCGCATTGTCTAAGTCTTCGATGCATTCTTCCATCCAAGCGATCGAGCTAGCCCCACACTCGAAAACACCAGCAGTTGTGGTCTTGTCTTTTAGGGCTTCAACCCTAACCATTAATTCACGGATAGACATTGTCTCCAAGACGGCATGTCATCTTGTCGATCTTATTGGCTTTAGCGGAAATCTCATTCATGTAAGACTTTGATCTCTACTAATCGGTCAACTTGGGAATTGTCTAGTTGTTCTGCAACAAATATGTTTGTGTACTACAATTGTAGGAGCCGACTTGGCTTTGATACCACTTGTCACAATCGCTTTTTTTTTTTGCAGCAAGTTAGTAATTATGCAACACTTGTTCTAACTCAGCGAACAAGTCAACTGTATGGAAGTCGAACTTAGCAGACAACCTTGACGTAAGATCAAATCTTAGGTCAGGTTTGAGATAAATATTTTAGAAAACATGAACAAGAAAATGCACAAAAAAAAAAAAAAAAAACAATTTGAAAGCAATATTATAAGCTAAAAACCAATAAATAACAACCCAACTTTGATAGCTATCCAATCCCGTTAATAAGAATTGACAACTAGTCATATCTCCCTACAGTACAATTTTTGACATTTTAGCCCTTGCTAGGTAGATATGATTTTGCTGACTAGTCATACACCCTCGTCTTGAACAAGCATGATGAGGACATCCGACACGTAGCCACAAATAATATGTTTTGGACAAGCATGACCGTGACACCTATCACCTATATGCATAATATATATATATACCACGTTTTGTACGTGGTGGGCTCATTATCATGGATGAGAGAACAGCTTACACATTGTGGCAAATTATTTTAAGCAAAATAAAATATAAGACTAATGTGGAGCGTTGGATTTATCGACCACGCCTCCCATTATATCGTAAGGGACAAATGAGGCCCTACACTTTTGGGGGTTTTTTTTTATTATCACCGCCTCTGTCCCACTTACTTTTGGAAAATAGAATATAAGATCCAATCACAATCGTCTGTGAGCATTGAAATGCTAACCGACTTGTCACCGTTACAAATACCCAAATCCTCCTCGGTTGGCAACTTTTTATTCGTTTATTTTTTATTATTATTTTCCTTTTCTTTATTTTCAACCTTATCCCAATGATTTAATATTTATTCGTTAAACCTCGTGTCTTTTATTTTAATTTTTAATTTTAAGACCCTCTTATATTATTAATAGAAATGTAGTGTTTATATGTTAAACCTCATGTCTTCTAGATTAATTTAAAATTTTGGGTTGATTTGGGTGGGTGACTCGAGCAACTTTAATAGAGGTCACAACAAAAGTTGGGTCGGGTCGGATTGTGTTGTCGATTTTTTTTTTAATTATTTAAAAAAAATTATAAAAGAGTCCGAGGAAGATAAGAGCTTAGGCCAAATGCCCAAACCAACATGCTTGGCCTCGAGCAAGCTAGCATTTTTCCAAATGAGACATGTTAAATATAGGGGTGTACATGGTCCAGGTTGGATTGGATTGGGGGAGTTTTTTAACCCAACCCAAAAGTTCAGGTTGATTGAATTAGTAACCCAACTATAAACTTTTCACAACCCAACCCAACCCAACCCTCTTATTTCGAGTTAGGTTGTCAAATTTTTTTAGTTTTATTTATTCACAATTTATAATTATTTGGATACAATCTTAGATAAAATATATTAAAAGTTCACAAACAAATATATTCACAGAAAAAAATGAATAAAAAACAACGAGCGAAAATTGTAACATATTAACATAGTTTAACATTGTCATAAAACTAAAAGACAACTAAATATCAATATATTTTTGAGAATGGGTTAAAGTTATAAAAAAAAATAATGATAGATCATGAAATTAAATTTGACATACTCAGTACCATTCTGGCGTGAGTGTCCTTAGACATACTCAGTACCAGGCAAACTCATTAATATAGAAAGATTCTTAATATATTTTATATATTTTTATTTGGCTCCGGTCAACTCAAAGGTTTTGACCACGAACCTGAAATCGAACCGATTCAATTCGGGTTCAAAAAAATAAACTCAACCCTACTCGAAATGCTAATCCAACCCAACCCAACCCAACCCTTATAATTCGGGTTGAGTTGGTCCGAGCTATCGAGTTGAATGTACCCCTAGTTAAATGCATACCCTGCCCTAGAGAACTTGAGGATGAGCTCGATTCAGTTTCCAAACCCTAATTTGAATGCCCAAGTTAATTCATCCACACTCTTAGACTCTTGGCTTACTGTAATCTTCCACTTTCTAACTTAAGCATCCGAGTATGTTTGACAAGCACCATAACGATGTGGAGAGCTTCTCTTTTTTGTAGGTCGTCATCTTCTTCCTAAATCTATAAATTTACGGTTAAAGCTATGTGCAAGTCATATGTGTTATCTTATTCAGATTTTACCATCAATAGTTGGTGTCATCTATGGAGAGGGTAAAAGTACGTTTAAAGACCTGTGCACCCAATTTCGAAAGGACGAGCACGAGATTGGTAGACATTAACTCTAATGAAGATGACTCCTACCAAGACCGCCATTCATGGAGGACACGAGACGACAAGTCTCCACGGCCTCAACCACAAAAGTCTCACTCCGAGGAGAAATACGAGATGAAGTTGGCAAAATAGATCGATGTCTTGCTTGGCTATTAGAGACCCTAGGTCAACAAAGTCCTTTTATCAAAGAGCATATGAGAAGGTTCACGATCCTACGAAAGGAAAGACTCTGATGGTAAAAAGCACGGACAAGTCAAATTCTCGTGATCTAAGGCCAAAAGAGAAACTAATCCTAAGCGGGAATTGACACTAGATACGAGAGGATGAGAGAGAGGTGAATATGTGAAATCAGGTTCATAAAACATCTATTTATTTATTTTTAAATATTTAATTAAGATTTATTACTCAATTTAAATATATATTTTTAATAAATAAAATTATTTATAAAACTTTTATTTAATATGCCCTAAACTTTTTGGGCTTATATGATGTTATTGCCAAATTTTTTCATAAAAAAAAAATCGAGAAAAAGAAGTAACATGTAGAGTGACGTCACCATCTATACAGAGGTGCCTTACCTTTACCTGAGAAGAAAAGTAACACGTGACTTGAGTATTTAAAAACATTCAATAAATAGCCTCACTATTGTAGTAAAAATAAATGCAAACACGAGCAATCACGGTGGGACCTATCCTTTTGTAGAACATCATGACCTTGGTCTTTACTTTTCAATTCGGGTAAAATTGGATGTGGAGTACTCCTCCACACATAACACACACACACACACATGGGACTCAGAACTGACTCATATATGTACTCCTTGGCCTGACCTTCGATAAACGTACATTCACATTGTCGGAAGCTACAGGAAAAAACGGGACGCATAATTTAATGTTGTACATAATATCATAGTATACACGTTCGCACTAATCATATCCGCATAATTTAATGTTGTACATAATATCATAGTATACACGTTTGTACTAATCATATCAGGAAAATATCTCAATACACGTGATATACAAAATGCATGAGGTCCAACCAAGCCAATATTAAAGTCAGTTACTTAGTCGACATGCCGAAGTCACTACATTACTTTGATGCTAACTTAAAACAATGAAATTGACTCATCTAATTTGTTGAAGAGATCAGTTGACCTCGAAAAGGTTGTCCTCTTTGGGCTTCCACACCTTTATAAATGGTATTTTGTTCTCCTCCCCAACCAATGTGGGAACACCACAATCCACCCCCTTCGAGGCCCAGCATCCTCGCTGGCACTCATTCCTTTCCCCAATCGACGTGGGCCCCCCTCCAAATCCACCCTCCTTCAGGGAACAGCGAGAAGGCTGGCACATCGTCTGGTGTTTGGCTCTGATACCATTTGTAACGACATAGATCCACCCCCTTCGAGGCCCAGCATCCTCGCTGGCACTCATTCCTTTCCCCAATCGACGTGGGCCCCCCTCCAAATCCACCCTCCTTCAGGGAACAGCGAGAAGGCTGGCACATCGTCTGGTGTTTGGCTCTGATACCATTTGTAACGACATAGATCCACCCCCTTCGAGGCCCAGCATCCTCGCTGGCACTCATTCCTTTCCCCAATCGACGTGGGCCCCCCTCCAAATCCACCCTCCTTCAGGGAACAGCGAGAAGGCTGGCACATCGTCTGGTGTTTGGCTCTGATACCATTTGTAACGACATAGATCCACCCCCTTCGAGGCCCAGCATCCTCGCTGGCACTCATTCCTTTCCCCAATCGACGTGGGCCCCCCTCCAAATCCACCCTCCTTCAGGGAACAGCGAGAAGGCTGGCACATCGTCTGGTGTTTGGCTCTGATACCATTTGTAACGACATAGATCCACCCCCTTCGAGGCCCAGCATCCTCGCTGGCACTCATTCCTTTCCCCAATCGACGTGGGCCCCCCTCCAAATCCACCCTCCTTCAGGGAACAGCGAGAAGGCTGGCACATCGTCTGATGTTTGGCTCTGATACCATTTGTAACGACACAGATCCACCGCTAGCAAATATTGTCCTCTTTGAGCTTTCCCTTTCGGGCTTCCCCTCAAGGCTTTAAAATGTGTTTGAAAGGGGAAGGTTTCCACACCCTTATAAATGGTGTTTTGTTTTCCTTCTCAACCAATGTGGGACACAGATCCACCGCTAGCAGATATTGTCCTCTTTGAGCTTTCCCTTTCGGGCTTCCCCTCAAGGCTTTAAAATGTGTTTGAAAGGGGAAGGCAGATCCACCGCTAGCAGATATTGTCCTCTTTGAGCTTTCCCTTTCGGGCTTCCCCTCAAGGCTTTAAAATGTGTTTGAAAGGGGAAGGCAGGTAGCTTTCCCTTTCGGGCTTCCCCTCAAGGCTTTAAAATGTGTTTGAAAGGGGAAGGTTTCCACACCCTTATAAATGGTGTTTTGTTTTCCTTCTCAACTAATGTGGGACACAGATCCACCGCTAGCAGATATTATCCTCTTTGAGCTTTCCCTTTCGGGTTTCCCCTCAAGGCTTTAAAACGTGTTTAAAAGGGGAAGGTTTCCACACCCTTATAAATGGTGTTTTGTTCTTCTCCTCAACCAATGTGGGACATCACACTCATAGATGTGTGACAACTTTTTATTATTTTTATTGTTTTATTTTACTTTAAATTTTTTATTTTATTCTATTTATGTGTGATGAACCTGTTAACTAGATTAATAAACAATGATATTTTTTTGAGAGATGTTCATGGGTTAGGTTGGGGTAGATTGAAAGTATCTTTTGAATCAATCCAAAAATTTTAGATTGGTTGGGTTGATGGTTCGAGCCACTCGAATAGAATTCACAACTCAATCCAACCCACTTTCTATTTTTTAGTTGGGCTGGGTTGGGTTGGATTGTCGAATTGTGGGATTCCTCATTTAGATGGAAAATGGAGGGAATGGGAAACATTTTTTCACTGTTGGATAGATGAGGTCGGAATGTTGAGGATTGTCCCACATTAGCTAATTTAGGGAATGATGGGGTTCATTGAGTTCATAAGCAATGAATACTATCTCCATTGGTACGAGACCTTTTGAGGAAGCTCAAAGCAAAGCCATGAGAGTTTATGCTCAAAGTAGACAATATCATACTATTGTGGAGAGTCGTGATTTCTAACATGGTATCAGAGTCGTGCCCTAAACTTAGTCATGTCAATAAAATCCTCAAAGTCAAAGGTGACTAAAGTGTCGAACAAAGAGTGTACTTTGTTCGAAGACTCCAAAAGATGAGTCAAGCCTCGATTAAGGGGAGGCTGTTCGAGGGCTCCATAGGCCCTAGGGGAGGCTCTATAGCGTACTTTGTTCGGGGAGAATTGTTGAGGATTGCCCCACACCCCGCCTTTTGAAGAAAAGATAGACACAGGGAAGGAGGATTGCCAAAAGGCGTTTCACAAAGTGAAGAAATCTCCATTCAATCCAGACTCTTCGGATTTTTCTTCTTTCGAACCCCATAGAATTTTGTTCTTTGTTCTTTATATTTATGAATCGTTCATTCTAATCAGTGCGATGGTCATTCTGGCTAGATCATTTTGTTCTAGGATTCTTCATCTCAATCTATATTTGACTTTCTTTCTTTTTTGGATTTTTACTAGAGTCGAAGGAAATGGAAGAATTTATCGGGAATCCTACCTCTTTCAGACAAGACCTGATTTTTGCTTTCTAAAACAGACCAACAATCAGATCCCTGTCGTTCGCGCATTATAAGTAAGGAATACATCTACATTGGTATAAGACTTTATGAGAAACTCAAAGCAAAGTCACGAGAGCTTACGTTGACGACGATATGGTACCATTGCGGAAACACATTATGAATTATGTTATCCAAAAAATGGGTGTGCCCCACATCATTATTAAATGAATAATGAGAGCAATAATTTGGGTTTTGGCGTTTGGATGCGGAGCCTTCAACTCCCACCTTCTCCACGTTCTCTACTAAGCTATTTAATCCCTTTGTTTTGGTCTCTAATATCTTGATCCTCGTCTACTGTGTGCAAGGAATAGATAAGACTGGTGCCTCAGGTTTTTTGCCTTCTCCGATCTTTTACAGGTAAACGTGTCTGAATTCCATTTTCCATCCTTTTTTTCTGCTTTTTGTATCAACCGATTGGTAGATTCATGAATAATTTCTGTCTCTGTTCATCTTTCGGTTCTGATTCAGTTCCGTTTTAGCTTAGCATCTCAATCGCGAATTAATTCCTTGCCCTTCAGCTTTTCTGTTTTCGTTTTCATCCGGAGTTTATGAACTTTTACACGGATCGTTACTTTTATTCTATTGTTATGTAGTTTTAGGCACTGGATCTTTTTTTTGTTTCTCGATTTGTTTGATTTCTTAGGTAAGTTTGATTTTGATATGTTCGTATCTTGCAGATTGTTGAGGACACTTTTCTCTTTGAAATTCTCTCTGTATTAGCGCTGTTGCTTAGAACAGATCGTTGGTAAATGGGGTCGGAAGGGCCTCCATCGGTTATCATTCATGTAACGGGGTTTAAGAAGTTCCATGGAGTTTCTGAGAATCCAACTGAGGCGGCAGTGAACAATCTCATGAAGTATATGGAGAAGAATGGTTTGCCTGAAGCTCTAACTCTTGGGAGTTGCAGCATTCTTGAGACTGCCGGACGTGGAGCTCTTGATGCGCTGTATAAAACGTTGCAATCTGCAATAGAGGGGAAGGGCCCTGAACCCACTAATTCCAGAAGAATCATCTGGGTTAGCTATTCCTGCACCTACCTCAATCCTTAAGAGTTCAGGATGCATTAATCTGTGTTCATTTACCATTTCCTTCGCTTAACTGTGATTTATGACAAAAGAAACTGCAAATCTTAAAGTGGAACTTACTCAAGTTTGTGCGTTGCATCATGTTAAAACTGTTCTGAGTGATGACTTACAAATTGTTACTGTTCTTGCTTCAGCTTCACTTGGGAGTTAATAGTGGTGCTTCGAGGTTTGCTATCGAACGTCAAGCTTTTAACGAAGCCACTTTTCGTTGTCCTGATGAAATGGGATGGAAGCCTCAGGTATATAATTTGGTTAATCGGTGTTTATCTCTTAATCCTGTGGGTTTAGTTTGCATCTATTTTTCTGGGAGTTTGATCATTTGGTATTTTACTTTCATCTACTGCAGAAAGAACCAATTGTACCAGAGGATGGTGAAATTTCACGTACACGAGAGGTAGGATGAAATTTATGTCTTTTGGAGGCCATTTTTCTGAGTATATTAAACTTTAGGGAATGCCTTAGTGCTTGAGTTGTTTTTCTGCGTTGAGAACCAGATTTTGTTTCTCTTTTACAAAATACAGAGGCTGAGATATCAGCATCTGTTGAAATTTGAGGGTTAGTCGGCTCCTATGAAGCAAGAACACTTTGGTTAGGATTTGAACATACTGAACACTCTAATTCTTTGATATTTGTCAAAAATGTGTAAAACAATATTGAGAGAGCACTTGAAACACATATATACAGCACTTATCAAACACATTGCACTAATTGAACACCAAATTCTTTTTAGTACAACCGTATGTGGGGGAAGAATTTGAACATCTGATCTCTTAGTCGAGAATATATGTGTTAACCAGTTAAGTTATGCTCAGGTTAGCATTTATTGAACACATTATGGGGTGGAGATTTGAACCTCCAATCTTTTGGCTGATGACATATGCTTTAACTAGTTAAGTAATGCTCATGTTTGACACTTATCGAACACATTAGAGGAGCAATGTTTTATGAGTATATGTTTTAGGATCGGATCTTTGATAATAGTTAATTGTCTTTTTCTAAAAGCATGCATTCGTGAAAATATTGAAATGTATGACAATATTCAAATGTAATTCATCTCAATGTGTCCCAATTGTGTGTTATCTGTGTCCGTTCTCTTACCGAAGTTGGTGGTACAACATCAAAACATTTTAATGATTGAATCATCTTGGGGGGTGTATTGTGAGATCCCACATCATTGGAGAGGGGAATGAGTGTTATCTGTGTGTTATCTGTGTCCGTTCTCTTACCAAAGTTGGTGGTACAACATCAAAACATTTTAATGATTGAATCATCTTGGGGGGGTGTATTGTGAGATCCCACATCGATTGGAGAGGGGAATGAGTGTCAGCGAGGACGCTGGGCCTAAAGGGGGGTGGATTGTGAGATCTCACATCGATTGGAGAGAAGAATGAGTGCCAGCGAGGACGCTAGCCTCGAAGGGGGGTGGATTGTGAGATCCTAGATTGATTGGAGAGGGGAACGAAGCATTCTTTACAAGGACGTGGAAACTTTTCCCTAGCATATGCATTTTAAAACCTTGAAGAGAAGCTCGGAAGGAAAAGTCCAAAGAAGACAATATCTGCTAATGGTGCTAGCGGTGGGTTTGAGCTGTTACACATATGGCATAATCTTTGATTAGTAAAAGTAGCACCCTTTCAGCTGGTTCTTATTACTATCATTGATGGTCTTAAATTCTTGAAGCATGTCTTGAATGTGTTTTCTTCTTTTCCTGATTTCTTACCCAACTCTGGCTTGCAGAGTTCTCTTCCAGTGGAGGAAATAACCAAGACACTGGCAAAGAAGGGATATGAAGTGATGACTTCAGACGATGCTGGTCGGTTCGTGTGCAATTACGTGTACTATCATTCCCTCCGCTATGCAGAAGAGCACGGGACCAAATCGCTATTTGTTCATGTTCCTCTCTTCTTAACTATAGATGAAGATACCCAGATGCAATTTATTGCTTCCTTGTTAGAGGTACTTGCATCTTCAAGTTATTAGGCTTCCAATGTATAGGAAGAGGGTGTATTGGGGTGATGCTTGTTTATCAAAATGCTTGAATAAACCAAATAATAATATGCTTCAAGGGCTAATATATGTATTTCAAAATATGTTATCCATACTTGAGATGATTTCGACTACTCGTCTGAGATCAATAACATTTGGAGCCTTCGATGCCTCGTTTATGAGTCAAAAGTTAAGTTTGATTAGTTGTTTGCTTAATTTCTTTATCGACTCTTCTCATATTACATTATGGCATTCTATCATGATGATCTCAACAAGCTATGAAAGATTTAGAGTGACATCAAATCCTTGAATAAATGATTCAACATATGAACTCAGAATGATTTACAGGCTTATAAACAATGATGGATGCTGTTTAAAATTCAGAATGATTTTAAGATTCATAACAATCCCAACGCGCTTTGAATTGTTGATTAAATTTGTGCAGGACTAAAAAGATAGAACACGTTCTTAAGATTGGTGAAAACGGTCACCTTCCTAGCTAGATTAGTTATTTGTCCTACTTTAGTGATAGAGATCATTTTTTAGTTGGGAAAATGGACACATTATAGATTTTTTCTCTAGTTTTCTAGTTTGTGATGTAAAATTATTTTTGTAGGATTTAAACAATTGTTTTTATGATTTCTTGTGATTTTAGTCGGGTGTTCTAGTCGATCATGTGTAAGAGTGATACAAAATAAGGCATTCTAATCATACCAGAAGGACTTGATGTTGTTCGAAGATGACAACAAAATAGAGTTGCATTAAATGAACTCATTTGCAACTCATGTTTTGTTAGGTTATTGTTAGGTTATGGAGATGCTAGTTAGTAAAGCTGCTGTATTTGGTAAATGAGTAAATTGTGATGGGATAGGAGATAAATAGTAAATAGCTATGTATAGTAAAAACTATATCGGGTAAAACTATATATGGTATAGGAGATAGTTATATCTGGTAAAGCTAAATATAGTAAGCTAAACCATACCATAGCTCTGAAAATGTACTTTCTATATTCTCTATAAATCATTTAGTCAGAGTTCTTCTTGCATTTTCTCTATCCTGTTTTTTGTGTTCATTTAGATCGAGTGTGTGCGTTGTTGTGCGATCCTAACAACTGGTATCAGAGCTAGGCAGAAGTCACCACGATCTGTGAAGATGGAAAGTTCAAAGATTGGAATTGAGAAGTGTGATGGATTCAATTTCGGTTTCTTGAAAATGTAGATTGAAGATTATCTGTATCAAAAAGGTCTTCACGATCCCTTGTTGGGGGTGATGCCGGATACCATGACCACGGAGCAGTGGAAGCTCAAGGATCGACAAGCCTTAGGGCTGATCCAGGTGACGCTATCCAGAAACGTGGCGTTCAATATCATCAAGGAGAAGACAACATCAAATCTGTTGAAGGTGCTGTTGAATATGTACGAAAAATCGTCGGTTATGAATAAGGTGTATTTGATGTGGAGATTGTTCAATATACAGATGTCTAAAGGTGGATCTGTTGTTGATCATATAAATGAATTCAATATGATCGTAAGTTAACTGAGTTCGGTGGAAATTAATTTCGAGGATGAAATTAAAGCATTGATTTTGATGTCATCTTTACCCGAGTCGTGGGATACTGTTGTTGTCGCAATCAGCAGTTCGCGAGGATCTAATAAACTGAAGTTCGATGAAATTTGAGATGTAGTTCTCAGCGAAAGTATTCACATACGAGAAATTAGAAATTCATCTGGTAGTGCTCTCAATGTTGACCAACGAGGAAGAAGTAAACCGAAGGGCCCAAACAAAGGGCGATCAAAATCAAAGAACCGAGAAAATTTCCAAATAGACAAATGTAACGTGTTGGAATTGTGGAGAAAAAGGTCACTTTCGGACAGGTTGTACAAGACCAAAGAGGAAGCAGAATCACAAATCTGGAGAGGATGATGATTCTATAAATTCAGCAGAAGACATTGGGGATGCTCTAATCCTCAGCGTTGACAGTTCGATTGAATCCTGGATTTTGGATTCAGGTGCATCTTTTCATTCATCTCCAAATAAAGAGTTGTTCCAGAATTTCAAGTCTGGAAATTCCGAGAAGGTGTATCTTGCCGACAACAAAGATTTGGAGATTAAAGAAAAAGAAGATGTCTGCATAAAAACTCCGGCAAAAAATCAGTGGACATTAAAGAATGTCAGATATATTTCTGATCTCAAGAAAACCTGATCTCTATTTGTCAATTGGACAGCACAGGTTATGCAACAAAGTTAGGGAAGAGTTCGTGGAAGATTATGAAGGGTGCTACGGAGGTAGCACGTGGCTCAAAATCTGGAACCTTATATACCACTGCAGGGTGTATGAACATAGCTGTTGTTGCTGAGAGTGCTTCAAATTCAAGTATATGACACTAGACTTGGACATATGAGCGTGAAAGGAATGAAGACACTGACTGCGAAAGGAGTTTTAGAAGGTCTGAAATCTGTTGATGTGGGTCATTGTGAGAACTATGTTATGAGCAAGTAGAAACGAGTTAGCTTCACAAGAACTGCCAGAGAATTGAAGAAAGTGCGGTTGGAAATGGAACCAGATGTGAAGCAAGGTTTGACGAAGCAAGTGGGAGTTGAGCTTGAGTTAAGGAAAACTCACTTAGTGATATTGTAGCAAATACTCATGAAACTCCTGAGACTATTGCTGAGGAACCAGATGTGAAGCAAGGTTCCAAGACCACGAAGCAAGTAGGAGTTGAGCTTGAGTTGCAGGGAAACTCACCTAGTGATGTTGTAGCAGATACTCAAGAAACTCCTGAGACTACTACTGAGGAACCAGATGTGGAGCAAGGTTCCAAGACAACAAAGCAAGTGGGAGTTGAGGTTGAGTTGCGGAAAAAATCACCTAGTGATCTTATAGCAGATACTCAGCAAACTTCTGAGATTGTTGCAGAGGAACCAGTAGTAGAGCAAGTGACACCTGAACCGGTGTTGAGAAAATCATCCTGTACTATCAGAGTACCAGATATGTATGTACCTTCATTACACTATCTGTTGCTGATGAAAGGGAATTAGAGCCCTTTGATGAGGCCCTACAGTTGGAGGATACAACAAAGTAGGAGCAAGCCATGGATGATGGGACGTCTAGGCTTCAAAAATGCGTTGTACTGAGGCTGAGTACGTGGAAATAGTTGAAGCTGAAAAGAAGACGATATGGATGACTGACTATCTGGAAGAATTGGGCAAGAAGCAGCACGAAAAGATTCTTTATAGAGATAGTCAAAGTGTCATACAGTTGGTGAGGAACCCGGTCTATCATTTAAAGATAAAACACGAAAGATGATACCATTTCACTTGCAAGTTAGTGGAAGATGGTGGTGCGTTTTGAGAAGATAGATGGTGCAAAGAATCCAGCAAACATGTTGACAAAATGTGTTGATGTTGGAATATTGAGGTTGTGCAAAACCTCAATTGGTATGGTGCAGTGAAGATATTCATGATCGTTTGAGAATGAAAATCTTGGTTGACTGGATCAATCTCCAAGTGGGAGAATTGTTAGGTTATGGAGCCTGCTGCTTATTTATAACTGAGTCAACGATTATACATAATAAAACTATATTTGGTACATGACATATAATATAAATTGTCATAAATAGTAAATAGCTATGTATAGTAAAAAGCTACATCGTTCTAGTTACTTTAAACTACTTCAAGTGGAGCTTTAATTACTCTGGAATAGGTTAGCTTGTTAGAATATTATTCTCGGTAGTGACATTTCATTGTATATTTTTAATTTTGTAGTATTATTTTTAAGGTTTCAAGTTATAATTTATGTAGGGACCATTATGATATTGAAGGGCATATGAGAATCACAACCTTTTAGTTGGCCTCACAAATTACTCTATGGTTCGTTTTTATAGATCTCGTCCTTTTCTAAAAGCTAGTATTTTATAAGATAATGAGTTCGTTCATTATATTATATTAATTGGTTGTCCATTGTTTTAGTTTAAAATCTTTCAATTGAGCACGGTTAGATCTAGAAAAAATTGATTCAATCTTCAATTACATAAATCGAGCCTAATTATACATGATAAAATTTCAAACATGTGGTGTAGCAAGAAAAGCACTTTGCAATGGAAAAGCTTGGTTCAAAGTCACTTCAGACCGATTACTCCCCATGTAAGTGATAGCATTAAAGCTTTGCCACCATGGTGGATTCAACCAGAGAACAAAGGAATTAAAAGGAGAAAACTCAAAAAAGAAGTGAAAAGAAAGCTTTCTTGATTCCTTACATTTCCTTTTGAAAAAGAAGAATCAAATGAAATACAAACAACCACGTAACGGAGGAGAGGAGCAAAAACGCTTTACCTCGTTCAATCAGTCCGAAAATGAAAACACCTATTTATTTACCTCGTAAAAGAATAGTGAAACCCCAGTGAAAGAACCCGAGTAATAGAAGTCCAGGAGCGATGCAGCTAAATCGACAGGTTTAGGAGCGAAGAAGCTCGATCATAAAAGAGAGGAGTAGATCATCCAGCCGCTTTACCGAGTTTACAAGGCAACAGAGTCCTCTGGGCAAGGGAAAGTGGTTTTAAAATATAATCCAAACAAGAATGTATATACATTATGGGCCCTTCTGGTCTGAGGGTGTGGGGGCAAAGAAAAGATGCGAGTGAGGAGCAGAAAGAAGAAGATGAAAGTCCATGTTCATAAAAGAGTACAAGAGGAAGTAGATACATCATATCATATCATCATCATCTGCACATGGAGATAAAAAGGTTGCCAGTTTCGTCAAGGGCAGCCGGACCAAGAAATCCGCTGCCAACTTCACCTTAACTACGTCCAAATCCTAATACACATTAAAACACCCGAACCCGAATTCGATACACATGGAACATTAGATATAGAGAGAGTTGTTACCCATTCATTAAGAACATATCTAGATCTGCTCTTTCAAAACAAGGTAGAAGTAGGTAAGGTAATACAGAGATATACTCATAGCAGCAAACAGAAGGAATAGCACAGACTCGGACGTTGTAGCTTTTGTTGTCAACACGACACCACCGGTGAAATGGTTACGTTTCTAATCAAATTCACAACCCAAGAAATGGACACTGTTTTCTTGCATGTTCTGGTATCAATTTCCCCAATATCTCAACAGCCACACCCTTCAATTCTAGTCAAATGAAGCAGCAGCAGCAGTAGCCACAACAACATTAAATGCAGAAGATTAATTAGAGCATGTCTACTACAACAATTGGATAGAAATAAATTATTTGTGACCATACCATTAGCCTTAAAGTTGAATAGCGGTGGAAGGAAGCGTCCATTGGGCAGTCGGGTATTTGGATCACGAAGCTCATCAAAAAATTGATGAGTCAAGGCATCCAACTGTATCATATGTCACATGGAATTAGTTATATGTCACTGTATCATAAAGACAACAATGATTTCAACCATGCTATCCCAAAGGGCTAGCAGTCGGAAGATTGATGATATCAGATTCAATTTCAGAGGTCCTTTTTAGGTGTAAATATTTATATTGTTCAACAAGACGACAGCCCATATAAAGATCACTTTTTGATAGCCACAAATGAGCAAGTAAAAAAGCTCAAATAGGCCAAGGTTGGGAATAGGAACCATTAATATACAGCTATGTTTATAAATTAAAAAAGGAAAAATGAAAAAAAGGGAAGGTGCAGTAGAAGAGGTTTTTTCCTTGGCACAAAAGACAAGGAAAAAACGGACAATGTAACTATCTCAAACCCACCGCTAGCAGATATTGTCCTCTTTGAGCTTTCCTTTTCAAGTTTCCCCTCAAGGTTTTTAAAACACATATGCTAGGGAGAGGTTTCCACACTCTTATAAAAAATGTTTTGTTCCCCCTCTCAAACCAATGTAAGATCTTACAATCCACCCCCCCCCCCCCCCCCCCCCCCCCCCCCCCCCCCCCCCCCCCCCCCCCCCCCCCCCCCCCCCCCCCCCCCCCCCCCCCCCCCCCCCCCCCCCC
>NW_019272051.1:300227-322071 GCF_002738345.1 Cucurbita maxima | reverse complement strand
CCCCCCCCCCCCCCCCCCCCTCTAGGCCCATCGTCCTCACTGGCACTTATTCCTTTCTTCTCCAACCGATGTGGGATCTCACAATTCACCACCCTTTGGAACCCAGCGTCCTAGCTGACACTCATTCCTCTCTCCAATCAATGTGAAACCTTATAATCCACCTCCCTTCGAGGCACAGCGTCCTCGCTGGCACTCATTCCTCTCTCCAATTGATGTGGGATCTCACAATCCACCCCCTTTCGGGGCTCAATGTCCTCACTGGTACACTGCCCGATATCTGACTCTGATACCATTTGCAACAGCTCAAACTCACCACTAGCAGATATTGTCCTCTTTGAGCTTTCCCTTTCGGGTTTCCTCTCTAAGGTTTTTAAAATGCATATGCTAGGGAGAGGTTTCCACACCCTTATAAAGAATGCTTCATTCCCCTCTCCAACCGATATGGGATCTCACACACTACCATCAGAATTTTAAAGCAAATCAAGATAATAGCCGAACCAGTATATCTAACTTTCATTTCATCTGAAAGCCCAAATACAAATACAGACGTTATGCATTAGCATGGCAAGCCTGCTGTGAGACCAGATACATACCGCTGAGCACCTTAGGTTAGGAGAGTATTGCAATAGTCTAGACACAAGGTCAACAGCTTCCGGTGGCATACGTTTGTGAAATATCTGCATGATAAGTTAATGCTTAAATACATGGTACAGAAAAAGCAACAAATAACTACATATGCATACAACATTTCCACATGCAATTACCTTGTGCCATGGGTGGGCTTTAATTTGAGGGAATTTATACTCTGTATAATTGGGATTCATGCATTTAATTTCTTCTCTGGTAGGAGTGCCCAAAACCTACAAAACCAGTAAGGATGAAGTAAAAAACCCGGAGGGAAAATGTAAATATCCTCACGCTCACAACATTAAAAGAGCGGTTTCGTGTCATCCAATAAAACTACCTTAATGATTTCAACAAGCTGGTCAACTCCACTCTCCCCAGGAAAAAGAGGCTGATACAAATAAATAAATCTTTAGGAAAACTCATACAAAAAAAAAAATTCAAAATAGCAAACACACGCAATCAACTACCTGACCAAGCAATAGCTCAGCAAGAACACAACCTGCAGACCATATATCAATTGCTGAAGTATACTCTGTAGCTCCAAAAATAAGCTCGGGAGCTCTGTAGTATCTTGAACAGATGTAGGATATATTTGGCTCCCCTTTCACCTGTATATCAAAATGAAGATAATAGTATCTACTTGGTCAGACAACAGTAAAGCCCAAATGATCATTTTTTCGTGAAAAGGAAGAACATACCAGGACTTTTGCACTCCCAAAATCACATAGTTTAACCTGGTGAGTATGTGGGTTCACCTGCATAAATGGATAAAAAAAAAAAACAAATTATGTACATAGGTAACAGGAGCAAATAATGAGAACCATAACTCTTGCTTTTCTCAGCTTACCAAAAGGTTTTGAGGTTTAATGTCTCGGTGGCACACCCCAATACAACGGTGGATATATGACAATGCTCTGAAGATCTGTGAGAATATTATTTAGAGAGAGATGTAAAACTTAACCAATGTACACCGCACCGCTAATGGGTAACACCATCTTTATTCCGCATGATGTAGACTTTCAATATCATTAACTAACTGGCCAACATTACATTTATTGAAAAGATATTCAGAAGAACAATACCTGGTACATGTAAAGTTTTACATAGATCAGTGGCATCCTTTGATTCAACTTGTTGTAGTGCTTTATCACCCTATGAACTGTTTCCGGGACATACTCAAGAACAAGGTTGAGATACAGTTCATCCTTTTCGGTGGTTGAGAAGAAGCAATGCTTTAACGCGACAACATTTGGATGATCAAGAAGCCGCATAGTTTGCAGCTCACGGTTCTTGTACCTTTTGTCTTGGAGAACCTTCTTTATAGCCACAGTTTCCCCAGTCTCTAAGCACTTTGCCTAAACAAGATACAGAAAGTGATGAAGGCATACACAAAGTACACATCCCCGATATCTGAAAAAACCTGAAAATGTAATTTTTTTTAAAAACATAAAAGGTAAAAGGCTGCCATCAGCTGGGGAAAACATTACCTGAAACACAACTCCAAATGATCCATGCCCGACAGCACGTTCTGCCATGTAGCTGATTGTCTGCATTGAAATACCAAGTACCATTAGAGGCACAACAAACAACGACTAACGATAATAAGTATAGAATCCAGGCCAACTACATAACAATTTATATTTCAAATTCAAGACATAAATACAAAATGTATAATGAATCTCAGACTTAGAAACAGAGAGGAATGACCAGCATATGATATAAATGATGATCATGCAATCTACAAGAACTTTCACACTAGAAAATGTTGGTCAGCCCACTCAGACAGTTGATATTCTTAAAATGAAGGTGATAAAAGGAAGAATTGAATATTATGCATTTCATACCTGCTTCGGGTAGCCATTTCGACCACCAATTGTTGTCACAATAATATGGCCTGTCTCTGTCCCATTGCCATCGACAACAGTTGCTTCCACTTCCTATGTCATTGTTTCAACACATGAGAACCCATGGAAAAGAACACGAACGAATATGAAAACTAATTCATGTAAATGATAACGATTAGAAATGAAGCTTAAGAGCATAAGAAGATGCAAGCATACCTTGTCATCTCTAATTTTCATGTCATTCATCTCTTCGGGTAACCTATCAACACCAGCAGCATTATGACCAGCTGGTTCTCTCAAACTTGAGGTAGAAACAACACCCATAGAAGCCATTTCTTGAAATTTCCGCGAGCTTTCTTCAGTGAATGATCCTTATAAAACTAATCATTCACCTGTTCATATGAAATCAGATAAGCCAACTTGTTCACATACCTTCATTCCAATAACATCTACCGCATTACTCAATCCTTTCGTCACAATATCTGTGAAATATTAATATATGATCTCATCAACAATTTAACCCTGGTTTGGAAGAATAACTCTTGCTTCAAAACGATTTAGACTTCGTTTATCCCACTGCACTTTCCTGGATGTTCTCAACTCATAAAACCCAGAAGAAAAACACTACGCTAACTCGGGCACATGAATCCACAGAATGGTCAGCTTTATATTCGTTGACCATTTTGAAGAAAATGAAACCAAGGACCCAAAAGGTGTTCATATCTATTCATTCTCAAGCGTCTAAATAGTTTTGGCTCAAACCCTTTTCATCCAAACCAACTCTAAACGGTAAAAGAACCTTCTCAAGAAATCCACCACAGAAACAAAATGTGATCTGAGCAGAAACAGGGGCATAGGTCAACATATACAGTAATCGGAGAAAAAACCACACAATCTGTAGGGGAATAGAACTCGAAGCTAAAGACTCGGTCATAGGAAATCAAATAGAATATATACAATATTTGATAATTAACGCATCAATCCCGTCGGAAACTGCTGCAACAATCATAGGACGACAAACGAAGAGAAAAGCATAAGAGAAAGAAAAACATCAACAAGTGGATGATCCAGAAAAATGACTCGAAATGATCCAACCCAGGAACAGCACGATCCAGGTAAAGAAGAGCCATTGAAAGAACAAAAAAAAAAAAACAAGAAAAAATTTGAAAATATAATAAAGAGAAGAAACTCGTTACCGATCGAATCTTAAATTTGGAGACATGGAGGAGAAAACGGGTGAAAATCAAAGGGTGAGATCCGCAAGAGAGTTTGTAGGGCGAGCGATGCGAAGAACAGGGTGTTCCCTTTTGGATTTTTCGTTAGGAGAGAGAGAGGAGAGAGAGAGAGAAGGAAAGGGAGAGTTTTTAGTTTATTGCAATGTTGTGGTATGTGCTATAATGCGCCAAATAGGTGTCCTCTCAGTTATTTATTACAAAATTAATTATTAATTAAGAAATTAATTATTAATTAAGAAATTAATTAATTAATTAATATATTTCTTCTCACCATTCAACCTTCCTTTGCTTTCACCTCTTACCTCCTTTTACCAAAAAAAGGCTATTTGATTCCTTTTCCCATCCTTTCAAAACCAATACAACTCAATTAACATGCAAGGGCATATTTGTCATTTCATAGGTTTTATTCTCGAGTCAAGGGCTATTTTTTGCAGGAACGCCCAACGGGTTTGCCGTGCTACTATGATTTAACGTGCAGTCGTCCCGAGGCAGTAGGATGTATGGTATAGGGCTTCCTAAATTATCGTATGTGATCGTCTCATCGTAGTTGAAACACTTAATGATGCTTTTTAATTTTGGCATATGAAATTACAATAATAGGCATCCTTTCAAGGTAGCGAAAAGGTCCCTTGGAAAGTAAGGCATGGGGCTAAAAATGGAAAATTGAAAAGACAGGAGCAAATTGATGTCTAGAAATAGAAGTAATGTAGAGGTGGGGAATGGCAGAAGGCCAACATTTGCATGAAACCAAAAGGAGAAATACAAAGACGTGAAGATTAGGTCTTAGACCTACTTACTTCCTACGAACTGAATGGCCTTAACAAGAATCTGGTTTCACCTTCAATAGGGGTTGTGAAGATCTTTCTGGTTTCACCTTCATGATCATGTTTGTCCAAAGCATGTTGCTTATGGCCCGCATGACAAATATTCTAGTCTTGTTTGTTCGGGTCAGTTGACAGGGACGTCAACCAATTGAGTGGGGGAGGATGTCACGGTCATGCATGTCCAAGGCGTGTTGTCAATGGCCGCATGATAGATATCCTGATCTTGCTTGTCTAGGACGTGCCCGTTCCAAACCCCTTTTACCATTCCATATTTAGTCAGTATGAGGGTGCATGAATGTTCACCAAAATCGTGTCTACACCTGCAAGGACTAAAATGCCCCAAAATGTACTACAGGGAGGTATGACTAGTTGTCAACTTCTTATGTTCACCAAAATCGTGTCTACATCTGCAAGGACTAAAATGCCCCAAAATGTATACAGAGAGGTATGACTAGTTGTCAACTTCTTCCTACTCAATAGTTATATGCAATAAGCCGTTATTGAACTCTCTTTCAAAATCTCTCTAGCCCCGTTTTCTAAAATTTTCATTTTCTTCTTGAATCGGAGCCAGAGGCTCGAGCATACGTCACTTGGCCGTAGGCGACACAAGAACGAATAGGCTTAACTCACTTGTTGCTGGGAAGTGAGTGCTGCACAATCGCAAGTCCGCTGCCATCAAAGTGGAGTCATCTAAAATTTTCACCCACCAAGCCCTTAAAAAGTAAGCATAAATTGCAATAATAAAACTATATTTTTGTAACACCACATTAAGGCAGCAATTGCCTTTCACCAAGCCTAAGTAGAGTGAGTTATGTCTCTCTATTATCTCCTTTGGGTCGACCTTCCGTGGAGGGCCGACAAAAATTTAAGCGCAACCATTTGGGGGTTGTCTTGACATTACCCTCAAAAGAACTATCCAACACCTTTACAATGCCGGTTGTATAAAGGCTCCCAAGTGTCCATTCAAAAGAGCAACGAAACAGGGGTCGAGACAAGGAACGCAAGACAAGAGGAAAGATGCCTAAAACAGTTGAGATCATACATTAAAATGTGGCTGAAAAGAATGAACAATATATAATTTCTAGATCAAGTTGTAAAATTACAAAGCTTCCTTCAAACAACCACCCACCTCAAGAAAAACCATGCCAAAATCAAAGTTGAATAACCAAACAAAATCCAAATAAATGGCCAATGTTCTTGCAACAATTCTACCCAAATCTAGGGGTGACATATAGACAACACAATATATTAAGAAAAATAAAATAACATCTTATGTATATATCCCTATAACAGTGACAACCTCTCAAGAAGGGCAAAAATTATTGTTAAAAGACAGATAATCTATCTGGCAACAAATTTATGAAGCAGCCGAATCCAAATCCACATTGCTTCCTGGAGCCCGTTGTCGAAGCTAAATTCATCTCATGGCGTCCAGTAAAATCTTCCATTGTTTTTCGAGACAACACGCTTCTTATGCCAAATTCTATCCTGCTAAATTTAAGAACTGCATTAAAAGAAAGAAACCATATGGCTTTCATTGGTCACGTAACAATGATTAAACATTTTTCCTTGAGCAATGCAAAATTGTTTCATCATCCATCATCCCAATACATGAACTTCATAAACGAACACAATCGATAACTATGATTCCATGTTGATAAGAAAATTGAGCTAAGTCATCTGAAATTTTCAGCCACCAAGGCCCAGAACAGTAAAAATAAATTGCAAGAAGTGGATATGCCATAATAGAACTATATTTTTACACCAATCCTTTAAAACAGCAATTGCCTTCACCAGGTCACCAGGTCACCAGGTCACCAGGCCAAAGTAGAGTGAATTATGTTGCCTAACGCTCACCTAGATAGCTCAACTCTACCTTGGCCTGGTGAAGGACATTTACCATTGATGATGTCGATAATTCTCCTTTTTGTCAGAAAACAAAAAAGAACAAGAAAAAGTATAAATATTTAAAAAAAGATAAAAAGGGAATCATTCCTCGTATTCCAACTTTAAAAAGCAGATAAGTTTACTTCACAGTTGAGATGAAATGGTCGATCATGGTTGAGATCATATGCTCAATGCTATAAGAAGAGAACTTTTAGGACAGTGAAATACCCATGGGAAAGGTTTAGGCTTTAACTGTTTATGCTGCTGGCTACTGGTTTTGAGACTTCTGAATGAACCTACTTTCTGATGGCATATGTTGACCAATAGCATGTATGGGATTTACGTGACAAGTTGGCTCATGGGCAATTCTCATATGCTAGCTCTAAAAGATTGGTTCTTCACAAATAATTTGATCACTTATAAATTTTGGAAGAAATTCTGGAAAAAAAATTTACAAAGATACTCAGCATGAGCATGCCTCCTCCCCACCCGAGGCCTTTTCAACTTACTCCTTGTAGCAAAAGTAGTTTCATCTCGTGGAATTTTAAGGATGCTAAGGTGGAATCTAAGTTTAAGTAGAGTTCTCGACGTAAAGGAGGTCATAGGAGTGTCAAGGTTTGATACAAAAAAAACTGGTAACTTCCACGGTGAATCACAGGGCTTTACAATGGCTTGACTGGGAAACTCGTTTCTTGGTATTGATCATTTCTTTATTTTTATATAAAAACATCAAGAAAGTTAGATTCCAAAGAGAAACAAGAACAGCCTAAGGGAGAAAAGGAAAGTTGGTCCGTTGGGCTGCGACTGTGCTGGTTGGTGGAACTTCAGAGAAGAGAAAAGTTGCTGCCAACCATAGGAAGGAGAGGGGGAAAGTTAAAAACATATTAAAACTTAATTTAAATAGGTAATCATTACCTATTAAAACATTATTTTTTACCTTTAAAATATGACAGTCAATCGGTCCGTTAGTTTGAGCCTTAATTGTGCACACCAACCACCCACCGACCGCATAAGCATAAGTCATAAAACCAATCGACTGAAGTCGGTCGACTCGATTTTTCTGGTTTGATTTGTTCCCCTAATGTCAACGATACGACAAATTAGCCCTATCAAGTTAAGCAACTTAAATTTGATCCAACGTTTCACTCTTCCACAAATGAACTGCCACAAAACAAACAAAAAGGTTTAACCTACTTGGACATTTTCATCTCTCAGACAGAACCATTCACAAAAGAGAGATTTACCAAACACCAAAAGTAAGATCAGTAAGAAAAACCCTCAGAAGAACTCGAATACGAAACATCCCTTCTGTCAAAATTGAAACATAACTCCTCCTTGAAGACAAAAAGGCCTACAAAATCCGTCGTTTTCCTATCAGATAAATGATGTCAGAACTCCAACGAAAGAGAAAGAGAGCTCCCCAATGAAAAGGGACAACTACCATCGAATGAAACCTCATAGGAGCTATATCTCAACCACTTATCCTCCAAAAATGGATATCTCTACCACCACCTGTTGAACAGAGAACGAGTTGAGAAAAAGAAAGGAAGCTCTTCCACGGAATTCTGGAAGTGTTAATAGCCTCACCCATGATCAATCAAAAGGGCAATATAATATTGCTTGCAATGATCTTATACCATAAGGTGTTGGACTCAAGAGAGAATAACACGACCATTTAGCCAGAAAAGCCTTGTTTTGGGCCCTTAAGTTTCCCAAGTCTAATCCCCAGAGATCCACCGAATTCTTCACCACCTCCCACCTCACCAGATGAGACAATTTCCCTTCCTCAACCCCCTCCCCTCCCCACCCCCAATAAGAAATCCTTCATAAGCTTCTCAAATATCTTAGTAGTTGAACCAAGGATCCCAAACATTGACAAAAAGTAGAGATAGGGTAAGACTGGAACAGACTAAATGGTTATCCTTTGCTAGTTTCCTCTTGTTAGTTAGTTGTTGGTTCAACGGTTAGACTTGTTGGTTATTGAAGTTCCTGATCGATTAGAAGTTCCTATCCACCCCACCCTTCCCTTCTTTGTGATGAAGCAAAAAGGAAGTTCTATTCAAAAAATTATCCAAAACCCCTCTATCATATAACTCAATAATAACTTCCAAAGATCGTCCTTCAGACGAGCAGGGAAAAAAAATGCCTTAGAAAGCTGTTGAGACCAAGGGTCTTAAGACAACTTCTTGTTTCACCCAGGAAGAAGGGGAAAGCCAACATTGTTGTGAAAAATAGAATAGGGCTCCAATCCAAATCTTCCCCAAAGGGTTGAGGAATAGCTATGAGAGTGTAGAGAGAGAAGGAAAAAAAAACCTCCTCCCCAATCTCTTTATCCCCATGCAACATCTTCCCACCATCGTTCTCCAGCTGAGAAGTGAAACATTTACTTCTTTCCCTTGCTACCCTATGAAAATAAGAAACATTGCAGTCTCCAGGCCCATTTCACTTTGGTCTTCTGTCTTCAGCTCAAGCCTCCCTCCTATCCAACTCCTCAAACTCACTTTTAGAGAGAAATGTGCCTCCTGAAGTGCCTCTTTATATAAACTTCCCCCTCAATGCGATCCAGGGCCTTAGGCCTACCCACACCTCTTGCTTCATAATCTTTAAATCCCCAATGATCGCAATTCCAAGATTTGAGCCCCTGCCCAAAGCTTACCCATAAAATGGAAACCTTTCCACCTCTCCAGAAACTCCACCGGCCACTAGGAAGGGAGAACTTAAAGTGACAAATGGACCAGCCACATTTTTACCCTAAAGGAGAAAAAACCCCACTTTGGAAAGACAGAATCAAAACAAGTGACCTAACACTAATTCTAGGCCCCAAGGTCGGTCTCACAATCAAGAAAGCACCCATCCAACAATTCTACTACAAGCCACACCATGTGACCAGGTAAATATGTCATACAAGAGGTGAGTCAATGAGATAACACAACTCAATGAAACTGTTAAATTGCTTCATGGATTTTGTCTATCTACAACCAGACGCCTTTTTCCTGAGGGGCCTAATAACGTTAAAATCTCTCGCCAAACACCAACAGGAGCCACAGTGGCCAAAACACCCTACCAACTCATCCCAGAAAACTTGCCGACTCCCAGAGATCTAGGAGGCTTATACACCTCAAACACCCAGCCACATGGATCTTGTCTCCCTCTCACTAGAGACTTTTTTCTAAGGGGACCAAATAACATTAAAATCCCTTGCCAAACACCAACAAGAGCCACACTAGCCAAACAAACTCTCCCAACTCATCCCAGAAAACTTTCTACCCCTGGAGATCTAGGAGGCTCAAACACCTCGGACACTTAGCCCATCACATCCCTCGAGAACTTAAAAGGCCTGACACAAAAAGAAAACACCTTTAACAACATCCAACAAATTTGCCAAACTTCCATCCCAAAGAATATGAATCCCACTCGAAGCTTCACCAACTCCAGATCAGCCCATTCCACCTTCTTCCTTGCTCAAAGACTCTCCACTAGCTCTCGATAATAACTTCCTCACCTGGCTTCCACGAAAATAACAATGTACGGGCTCTCCATAGAAAGGACCTCCTTACCTAAGCTCCATTTGTTCCTGCCCAAGAGACCCCTAACTGTTGTAGTATACGAGATTAAGTAGAGAATACACCAAGAATCAAACCAAAGACCTTTTTTTGGTCCCTGTGTACCTCACGGACTATCTACATATATCTTATTTGAAGACAAAATTGGGGAAATTATCTTTCTTACTCCCAATTGGTATGCTGCGTCACCGGAATGTGAGTCAAAAGACCTTTTTTTTTTTCTTTTTTTTTTTGGGACTGGATCTTTTAACCATTAACTTGCATAAACAATTTAGAAATTCTAATTATCAAAGAGCTTTTCCTGGCACACTTGTACTTTACAATGAGTGAAAAGTTTGTTCCGTTTATAAGAAGGTAAATAATAATTAATAGTAAACAAAACTTTTTTCTGGCCACATCAACAGCGGTCATATGCTTCTCACAGGGTGGCATTTTTGGTCTCACACCAGAACTGCAAAGTTTTTCATTGGTCCCTGTGTGCCTAGGGGGTTTATCTGCATGTATCTTGTTCTAAGACAAAAGTGGGAGAATTGTATTTCTCCCAATTGGAATTTGTGTCACCAGGACCTGGAGAGTCAGCAAACCTCATTTTCTGGCCTCCTTTCACGCTTGAGTTCTATGAACTTTTTTATAATTTTTTGTAATTAAGGAACTTTTCTTGGAAGCGTATAAACTGTCCTACGTAAGCTTTTCATAGGGTGCCATTTTGGAATTCAGGCCGAAAGGAACATTATTTGTGTGTCATTTTTGGAGATTTAGTTGGACACAATAAAGAAATATTTGGGGATTTTCCTCCTTCAGGAGTTTCACTTCGTCTCTCTAATTACTTTTGTTATATTGTAGCCGACTGGAGAGGTCTCTTGTAACTCCTAGTTTGAATCTTTGAGGCATCCCTGCAGCCAGCACTTTAATATACATTTCATCAATAAATTATAATTTCCCCCTTCTTTTCTTTTAAAGAAAAAAAAAAGTTGCTTCCCACTGGAGTTCTTCCTCCGAACACTCCTCCATTATTATCCTCTTCATTTTCCCAACTGGAGAAGCTTATATAATTAACCTTTTAAACTGGATTTTGCAATTTAGAGCAACAAACAAATCCAAAACCAATTAAATTTAAGCACGATGGTCATCTTCTTGGTAAATTTTCTGTGCAGCAGTTTTTATCTTTTTTATATATATGAGTTTCCAGGCAAGCTTGCAGACACCTTAATAATTGTCATGGACTATTATCTGACCCTACTACGTTTGGTTGTCAAGAAATTATAGGCAGGTGAACATCATGCTTGAACCAATTCCCCCTAAGCCCATTATTATTCACATAGCTCTTATTGATCATGAGGTGCAAATGTTAAATCATTTGTGAAACATGATACTATTTTGCATCTAAAATAATTATTCACCAGACCATGCTTAAGAAGAAAAATACACAATCATTAGATAAAACCAAGGGAAAATGAAGTTTTAAAAAAAAATTATATAGACATGTCTTTCACTAAAAGAAACAGATTTATAACTGAACTCCAACAAGGGGCAAGACAGTCCTCACCTTGTACTAAGCATTTTGCTGAACTTGCCGATGTAATTGTAGAAGCCAATCAACATAACTATTCGTGCCACCCACTTGGTCCTCAACAAGATTTGCTAGGAGGAGGAAGCCTTCTCTAGGTTGTTCACCTTGTCTAACAAGATGAGATAGCTGATAGTATGAAGCATCACTTTCTCTAAGTTTCTGGAGCGTCTCAAATAGTTTTCTTGACATTANACACCCTTGTAAAGAATGTTTCGTTCCCATCTCCCACCAATGTGAAATCTCAGAGAGAGAGAGAAGAAAAACAGCTAATCTTCCATGTTTACAAGTACAACTACTTGCGTCTTATAAAATGTATATAGATAACAAAGAATTGACCCAAAACCCCCTGAATAGGGCATATCAAATCAAACTCAAAGCCCTGACTATAACAAGCCATGGTCCGTGGACGATATATCATTTTTAGGAAGTTCCCACAGCACAAACCCCAAGTCCCCCAACTAAGATCGCGCACGAAAGCAGAGCAGCGTCGATCAACATCCTAATAACATCATTTTAGATAGCAAGCAGCAGTGCGGTTCGATATCAAAGATATTTAGCTTTTGCAAGAACCCCAGTATGAAATTCATGAACAACTAAATAAAGACATTATCAATTCATCCACAATGTTATACACGGCCTATGGAAAAAGAATAATCAGCTCCAATCATATTGAAACTACCACCGAACTAATAAAAACCCCAACGGAGGAATTTTAACGAAGATACAAATATGTAATTCAGGACCATACTCATAATTCAAAAACCGAAGCTATGAATAATAAAGGCAACACCCAAAAGAATTTTCAACAAAAAAAAAAAAAAAAAAAACATTACCAACACCAGAGAGGCAATTTACAACTAAGTTAATTAATTGAACATTAAGAAAATAGAAGGGGCAGAATAATTCTCAGTTCAACAGGAATAATTGCACAGAAACATATAAGAAATTCCTTTTCAAACATGACAATATTAAAAATTGTAAAGAAGAAACCTATCATTCATAGCACGCCTAAATCGTAATTAGGACTTCAATTCAGGCCAAAAACATTATTGCTCAAAGAAGATTATAAAAAGCCTATTTCAGGCTTCTTCTAGTTTTGAAAAGTAAATACAAAGAAGAAAACATGAGTTATCCTAAGCCAACTTCTTCTGATTCAAATCCTCTTTCCTCTAATTTGTAAAACTACTAGATACCTTAGATAATTCTGCTGCAAAGTCTGCTCCAAGTAAATTCATAGACACATCAGGTGAAAGCACTCTACCAAACCAAACAATAAAGCGAAACCCGTCGTCATACAAGTACAGGCCTCTGGAATCTAAGCTATCAGCAGTCAGTGGCAACCTTTTCTCTATGCTATTAAGGTTTATAGTCTGAGCGGGAGATGCCTGCAAGTTAAAGTAGAATAAATTCCATAGAATCTGAAAAATCACTGAGTGAGAATATATAACTTTTTTATATAACTGAAACGGACCTCCAATAGATACTCATCAAGTCGAATTAATGAGGGGTATAAAAGCTTCAATAGGTTTTTAACAGGAAGAATCATCATTGTGAGGCCTAATGCACATCGCTCATCAAGCACAGCATCAGCATAACCCCCTCGAAGAGGTATTGATTTGCACAATGCTAATCCATATAAAGGCAAAAACTTAAGAGACTCTGGGTATATCATTCTGCCTCCCAAGCGATGCTGTACAGCATAGAGGTTACGGTACTCTCTCAAAGCTTTAACGATTCTTTGTTGAACTGAAGTGCGTGCATCATCCAGCTTATGGGACAGTGTTTTCTCAATTGCTGCAAGTTGTTTCAGTTAGAATTTAGAATGAGAGATTAATAAAGTGAACAGAAAGTAAATTTTAACAATTGAGACTATCAAAATCACACATGGGCATGCAAAGAAGTTTGTGCTTAACATACCTAGCCTACTAAACAAGGAAACAATGGCACCAACATCAGCCTGGCGGTACATCTCACCCAGATCTGTAACCACAGGTGCTGCTGCTGTATGCACTCTAATACGCCTCTCTCCACAAGAAGCAGTATATCTTTATATCGTCAAGGAACAAACTTATTGGTAGAACCCTTAAAATAGGAGAAAATAAGTCAATTTTCACTTTGCAAGCCTTCCCTAGGCACCAATCTCGGAGACATCATTGAACTCAACCAAATCAAGACCAAAGAAAATGCATGTGCTAGGTAAGGAAAAACAAGCAATCTCATGAGGAAAACAACAGTTTCATGCACTTACAATCTTCATGTGGTTACTGGTTTCGATCAAGGTCAATGTGCAACTATTCATTACCAATTGAAAATTTGATATTATTAAGGTAACTTTTCAGAAGTAAAGTGTAACATATGAATTTATTTGTATGCCTAAAAAAGGTTACTCAGTACCCTGTAAATTGAATAATCAACATTCATAAATTATGACAGAGCATTCCTAAAAAGAAAGAAAGCTGATTATGATTGGATACAGATTGTGTATTTCTATCTATCAAGAAACCATGACTGTACTCTACAGATCAAAAGAGAAATTCTTATACACAAAACTAGAGAGAAACTCTGAAATCTAGCTGATACTCATTCTCAAATATGCAAACCTGGGTTACAGTTACTGAACTCTATGAAAAAAAGCATGAATATAACTGATTCAGAAAATTTAAAACCTAACATTGAAAACCTACTTCATAAACAGCTGATGGTATTGATGGCAACTATTAGGAGAATTAATAGACAATAGATGGGTGTTATCCGGAACATTTTACTCAAAGGATACAGCAACGCAACTTGGAAGTACACTGTCTGAGTTGTGAGTAAGGTCTCTTCATAAGAAATTTGCATTGCAAACGCTTTATCACAATCTACAGCTGGAAGTGCCAATAAATCGGTGCTTCTTAACATAAAATTTCCGTGAAACGATGTAAAGCGGATTCCTAAAAGAACAAACAAAAATAATGAGAGAAGTGTTGACATGTGAGTGAAGAAGAAGACGAGCATTCCATGAGAACTAATTTAAAAGGAAAAGATCACCTTTTCCGCATCTTATACGCATCACAGCTTCCCAGGCAGTTTCTCTAGTCAAATCCCTTGCTAGTTCGTGTCTCAACTTTTCTCCATGATTGGAAGATTGGAAGCCTGGATAATAATACACCTGACCTCCAGTGTATTTCGCCAGAGTCCCTAATACAAGAGAGAAATAAAAATAAATAAATAAATTTTCAAAGCCCCAGAAGCAACATTTACACGTCATGTAATAAAAAAGATAAAGATGGGGACTGTGTGGATTGTCATTAGAGCCATCAGAACTATATCAATAATCAGTAAATTTGTAATTAAAGAAATGAAGAAGGAAATAACAAACATTAAGTTGTAACCTAAATGAGAGACAGCAAACATAAAAAGTAGACATAAAATTTCAGTTTCCCCAAGAAGCTGACTAAAATAATAAATTTGAATGCACCAGGATTATTGTGTAAAAACTATTTGCTTAAGAAACAAATAATCATTAAGCCTCATTGTTCACAGATGAAACATGGCAATATAAAAAGCTCCATAAGTTAATCAGATCCTCCCAAATGAAAACAAGTGACCACAATGATCTTCAAAGTTAGACCCAAGAAACTAAAAATATATATATAATTTTAAGATGTTCAAAGCATGCTGAGGTGATTTAAAAAAAAAACACCAACAATCATAGCAGGCCCCAGTCAAATGTGTTTGTAAGGGGAAAAAAAGATTTGTAAGGACAGCCCCCAGTAAATTCTTAAGAATCAGATTCAATCATGTCACCACAAATACATTTACCATAGATGATATGAAGAGACTTCTTGTCCCTTGGCCGTTAGACTGTTCTTCTTGATCTTTGGAATGAAAGATTTTCCAAAATAAATAAATAAGAGATGATAAACTGAGGCATACCCAAGGAAGCAATATCTGTATACTTGTCACTAAATGCATAAACATTCACCCCAATTTGGAACTTGGTAAATTCAGCAGCCATTTGTTTGTAGAATGGATCCTCTGGCAGTCTTAGTAAGTGTTCTTTGTCTGTTCCATAAACACGAAGATCATCTCCACGCAACTTCAAGCGGCCAACACCAAGAGATGGAAGTGTGTTTTGAAAAATTAACAGCTTCCCCCCCAGTTGGCTCTGCAAAGAGGGTGGAATGAACAGATAAACCGATGGTCATATAAATTCTTTATTATAGATAATTTTGATAACGGATGAATTTACAATATTATATACATGTTTATATTATAATTACAGATGAATGACAAGGAAATAACAATGATCGCATAATGGTACTAGAAATACAAATATGACAGTGGTGACTGATTTAAAAAGTGTAAATAACACACCATAACCATAAATGCTCCTTTAAGGGCCGGGCCAAAGGCAGATTCAACATTCACATTGTCCTGAAACATAGACGGCAAGCTATCTAGGAATGACTCAACCACAGTTCTTGATTCAGATAAGTTGACAAGGAGATCATCTGGCAAAGGTACAAATACGTCGTCCAGATCGGAAACCACCATCATTTGCGGCTGAGTCAAAGTCGACTGCAAGAGAAATGGAACCTTTAGCATGAAGTATCAAAATTGGGGTATAATATACAATAGGAACCTATATTTTCTACCTTCATATTATAAAAATGTATTGTGCTGTCAAAAGTCGCAAAACCTATTTGTGTTCTAGTAGAACCAGGCAGCTCATCCAAGCACGACCTAATTGTTTGTGCCACGACCTGCAAAAGGAAAAAAAAAATGACATACTGAAAATTTTGCGCTCTCTGTTTGGCAATCCCTCAATAACTACTGCTGTATTAGCAATACGTTCTTCCGGGAGACCTTTATCAAATTTTAGAAAAAATAATAGCAATAAACCAATTATCATGAAGATAAATGATAGTACACCCCCACGAGAAGCAAACCACAGAAACAAAATAACAAGAAATTGCAACAACGTTGAGAATAAAAGATGAAGAAAAACTATAAAAGAAACTTTTGATGAGAGGAAGGGTATGCATGGATGGGAATCAGTTATGTTGAGAAAAAATACGTGTGAGTAGTTGGGTGGTAGGAGTATATAAGTAAGGGAGTTAAAGAAGAAAAGTTAGTTATCATTGTATTGATTCTGATGGAACACGCTCTCAAATGATATGATGAAAAGGAATAAATGTTCAAGGAAAACAAAACTCCTAAAGATCGAGAGAGAACGTAAACAAAGCTAGAAAATACAACCATATGGAGATTAGCCATGAAAATAAATAAAAATGAAAAAAACTAAGAACTAAGAACTAATCCAATAGTTGCGCAAGGACATTGAGAGCTTGCAACCAACTGTTGAAGCTATGAATAAGGCTTCCACTACCATTAGCTACTTCAAACCTTCAAACCATCATAAATGTAAACTTGCTCCTTTGAGGCCCGAAAAAATCTCAAAGGATCATATGGAAGGGAATTTTGATCCAGTGTATAACCTCCTTTGGGAACTTCTAGAATCTTCAATTTGCTTTCCTAAACGACCATTTGATTCAACATTTACAAAAGTAATGTCTTTAGAGCTTCACATAGATGTGATGAACCTCATTGCGAAAGAACCAAACTTCATATCCCTAAGATTTTAGGACAAAAGTCTCTTTGAAGTGGTAAGATTGATCACCGTAAGGCCACTTAACACTTTACATTGCTACTAGACAAAGGTATTTCACGCATCTAAAGACCACAAATCTCAATTACTTTTTTGAAAGTCTGTACTCATGTAATTCTCCTTAAGCTGTGCTAGATTAATGAACTCTTTCAATTCCATAAGACTGAAGCATGCCTTGCCTCAAATCTCCTCCATAACTTCTTAATATCTTTTAAAACTCTCTTATTTCTTTCCAGGTCCTCCAACACCCTCCCCGAGGATGCAATACAGAGGCCTCACAAAGTTGGGAACCCTCCTCAAAACTCGAGAGTATGCCCAATGAAAAACATTACCACAAGGGTAAACTAATCTTGAAAGGGATGTTCTTGTGAATTATGGATCAAAAGTTGGGAACTTTGCTTCACATTTCTACAAGAAAATCCCATCTCAACCCTTTGCCCCATGAATTGGAGGCCCATATCTGTTCGTCTTAGGGATTTGCTGGGAACTCTATTAATTAGGGTGCTTTCATACCCCAAAGATTTATCTCATTTCCATTTTTTGTTCTTCACTCCATCAATATTTTGTTTCTTTTCACTAAATCAATGAATGACTCCTTTTTTGTAAAAATATAATATAAAAATAAAAAAGAGAATTGATTCCAAGCCTTGAGTCTCACTACGAACACTGCAAGGTTCTGCCCTTCTCATACTAACCACTCACAATGACCCACCAAAAGGGGAAAATGCTAGAAAGTTAACTACAAGAATCTATGTCCAACCCATACCCGAGCAAACTTTCACCCGCAAAGCCTGGTATGAGAGAACAACTACCTAACTCTATTACCTATTAAATGAGTCACAACTATGGCCAAGGCATAAATACGGCTAAATAACAAGGCAACCTAGAAACTGGTAGGTAGTAGTGTGCCAAATAAGAGGAGACTATTGAAACTGGTAGGTAGTAGTGTGCCAAATAAGAGGAGACTATTGAAACTGGTAGGTAGTAGTGTGCCAAATAAGAGGAGACTATGTTACAAGAAGCGGAAAGAGAAAACGGGCAAAGGAGAAGAACAAAAGAAAACAGCAAAATTTCAAGAATAAAATGCAATTCTAACCAAGATTGATGAATAAACTAGATTCTTATATAAAAGAAATGACAAATATACATTGATAATAAAGAGATTCTTTTTTATTTTTTAATGAGAAGAAGATTCTTCTTTGTTAACCCAAAAAAAAATTCCCAGCAACTCAATGTCTAAGCATTATATGATCATCTCTTTCAAAGGTCTTCTATACCCAACAAAAATAAATTTTGGTCAGTGTTAACAAAGCTTAAGACCCACCCTAAGACAATAGTCCTCTTAATTGCGTTAAGGCATGAAGCAACGAAAACATGTTGCCCAAGTGAAGCAAGGTGCTCTTAATAAAGTAATAAATAAATATTACTGGAGCAAATGGCAAGGACCTTGGAGGCACTCACCTAGGATATCAATCAAAGGCATGCACTTCCCAGTCCTTTGCCATAGGCAAATCACCTGAGTGCGCCTTGAAAGCATTAACTTTGATTAACCAAAATAGAATATAAAAAGGATCTAGTATGAGTTCTAGGACCATGAGTTGCTTGTTAGTAGGTCATTAGGTTGTTTGTTAGTTTTTAAACAGTTAACTGACCGTTAATTGTTATTGGTTTACATTTGAGTTGGTTATAATAAAGGTATGAATACCAGTTAGGACGGCAATATATTCACCAATAAGTTTTCACCAAAGAAACTTCCACGCCAACCTAAAAGCTACCTTCATTTCATATTATGGACATTTTTTTAGTTTGGGAAAAAACAATTCTTAAGAGAAAATATACAAAGAGAAGGAGAAGATGAAGAAAATAAAACTAATAATAATAATAGTAACAATTGTATAGAAATGTTTACCTCTAACATCCCACTTCTAACAGCAGATATAGAAACATCGATAAGGAAAAAGTATAGTGGAGGCATAGGTGGCCGAACCATATACTCGGTTGGAGCAACAAAATCCACACTACCCTTAGTGAGCTCGGGTCGCTGATCCAAATCAATTCTCTGGCCAGTGCCATCCAAATGGGCAAAATAGTCTCCTGGAACTGAATAAGGAATCAACGTAAATGAGTATAATCCAACAGGGGAAATAGTGATATACAAAAAGAAATGAAAATTTTTTCCAGAAAATAATACAAATAGGTATATATTCTGCTTCCAAAAAAAAAAAAAAAAAAACGAAAGCAGTAAATGAAGTGAATGTTACGCTCAAGTTCTACAGTAACACCAACTTGTTTGTCCAAGAAAAAGAAGGAAAAAAATAATAAGAAAATTTTATACAGCATAAAGCCTATGGCAGAAATTCACAGGAAAGGACATAACTTTGACTCATAAAAATATTCCTCCGATGTACTACGCTTCCAAATAACAAACTGTGACTGCATATTGGAATAGGTAAATTTCTAATTCAAGTGTCCAGGAGCCATGAGAATTATAATTCCTCATACCATCATTCAGCAAAGAACAAATGTTGCAGCGCCACTTTCTTCCTGCATCTGTGAATGTGGCATATGGATTTATATAAGTGCGACACCTCCTACAGCGGATGACGCCAGTTGAAGCAAAATTGACAACGGGCACTTCTTCCTAAAAATTAAGAGAAAATTAATAAGGTAACTTTAGCATGCACAAAAATCAAAATATTACCCAGACACTAACCCCAATAGGAGCTTCTGCAAGTGGACAAACAATTGCTCCGAGAGGTAAATGCCACCTTGAGACTAGTGACTGGGAACTGGGTATAGCACTGGTTGTGAAACGTAAATATCTTAGATCGCAGTTCATGGGATACATCTCGGAAACAAATTTAGGCTCTTCATCACTATTCAATGGCCTTGGAAGGGCTTTTGGATCGACTCCTGCTTCAATTGATCCAGGAATAGATCCAATAGAAAGCGAGTTGAAATCTTCGGCTAATCCTTGAATGGAACCAAGAGGCAGTCCAGTGCCTGGATAGTGCTTTTGGTCTGTAGACAGCAAACCTTGTGAGGCTGCAGCAGCAGGAGGGGGAACATAACCTCCTTGGTGACTAAGGAAAGGGGAAGCAGGTGCTGAAGGAGGAACATACTGCCCTTGGTGACTAACAAGAGGAGGTTGGGACTGCAAATCTGCATTAGGCTGCTTATGGACATAACCAGGCAAAGAGGGCGGAAAATTAGGCTTTGCTGATGGAAAAGATGGATCTGACATAGGCTGCGGAACATGGGCAGGAGGAGGACCTAAGCTTTGAGGAGGAGATCCCATAGGCACTGAAGGAATCTGAGTATGCGGGTGAAAGGAAACTGGAGGAGGTGGCGCATAAGCTGCAGGGGTTTGCCCCATTGGTGGTATTCGCGAAGGAGGTGGTTGAGATGGTGAAGTGAACTGTGGAGCTGGGAAACGCTGGAAAGATTCAGTAGTTGCTGGAACGCTTGATGTTGGAGGTGGTGGAACAGATGGATCAGAAAACCTACTTGGTTGCATAGGTCTAAACCCAGGGACCCCTGATCCAACCGCAGGAGCAGAGGATGGAGGAAAAGGCATTGTGTATGGTGGCATAGCAGGAGAGGCGGGTCTAAAACGAGTGGCGTCTGATCCAACAACAGGACCAGAGGATGAAAAGGGTGACGTGGTCTGAGTGGCAGTAAAAGGTGTGCCGGCAGGTCTAGCAGGAAAATTCTGTTGAGCAGGATTTTCAGTCCCCATGGGTTCTATCGTCGCACTCTCACACCCTTTAAGCTAATGGGATGCTAGCATGACGCAGACCTGTCAAGCACAGGGAAAAGGAAAAGACAATAATAATCAAGACGATTCTTAGAGAATAGAGAAATGAATTGACAAACAATGCGCAATACTAAGGGCGTCCATAACATAAATCTTACTAAACAGTCAGACATCTGGTAACTCTGCGCCAAAGCGCATTCAAATTACCGACGGGGGAAAAAAACATAAAGAATACGAGAAGAATCTCCAAGATTCCATCTTCGTTGTTATTGGTAAACAGAAGAATCTCCGAAGGCAAGGCTCAAAGGCGGTGGACATCGAGGAAGCATGACCTTGTGGATTCCGGGAAAGTCAAACAATTGCAGTGGAGGAAACTAAGATTTGGAAGAAAAAGAAAATGAAAGAACCAACACCCAATTGTGGATTCCGGGAAAGTCATGAAATCGGAGGTTGCATTGCGTGAAAAGAAAAGAGAGATCTAGGAACTGAAATACAGAATTGTAATGAACGGAGCGAGTCGGAAGCAAGTGCTCCCGCATCAATCAACATGGAGGCGTGCAATTAAAGTGAGGAATCGTAGATTGAGAGAGGGCTAAAGAGAGTTACCTTGTGTAGTGCGAGGGTCTGCGAGCAGTGCGGAACACAGTGGGATGAAAGAGGTGGAGGGATCGGAAGTGCGGAAGAAGGGGGAAGTGAGAGGAGAGAGATGAGTGATTTTAGAAAGCCAACGCCTCTATGATTCATTCCCAAAATTAATCAAATCTCAAACGCTTCGGAAATTGCCAACGACGACACAAATTACACAATTTCTTAGGTTTTTTTTTTTTTTTTTTTTTTTTTTTTTTTTTTTTTTTTTTTTTTTTTTTTTTTTTTTTTTTTTTTTT
>NW_019272051.1:200782-300031 GCF_002738345.1 Cucurbita maxima | reverse complement strand
TTTTTTTTTTTTTTTTTTTTTTTTTGTGGAACATCACAATCCACCCCTCTCTCCGCACCTTACAAAAGGGTGTTTGTTCTCCTCCCAGCTAACCGTGGAACATCACAATCCACTCCATTCGGGGCCAGTGTCCTTCCTGGCACATCGCATTGTGTCTACCTCCTTCGAGGAAGAGCGAGAAGGCTAGCACATCATCCAGTGTCTGGATACCATTTCTAACGGTTCAAATCCACCATTAGCAAATATTGTCCTCTTTAAGTTTTCCCCTCAGGGCTTTAAAACGCATCTGCTGGGAAGGTTGTTTTCCTCCCAACCAATGTGGGACATCACACTCTCAATTTTATATCATTATTATTGGTTTGGGTTTAATTTTTATATATTTAAAAAAAAAAAATATTTGTATAATAAATCTAATGGAAAGTAAAATTCAAATTACCTTGTTGATTGAATAGGTTAAGACCAAAACATTGTTTGACATTCGAATCTAGCTTGAATGATTCTTATTGATCAAATATCTCAATGTAAGAACACTTGTTTGAGATTCGAATCGCTCCACAAGAAAAATCGATCATGTCGAGCTTGAATGATTCTACATGCAACCTAAACTACTAGTACAAATATTCTCTGTTTTTGTTCGTTATGTATGGCAGTCAGCCTCACAGTTTTAAAATGCATCTATTAAAAAGAGGTTTTCATACCTTTATAAAGAACGTCTTGTTCTTCTCCAACTGACGTGGGATCTCGCAAAATGCACGAACATATCAACATTTTGATGAAGACAATTTAAGAAAGCTTTTCAAATTACGTACTTAAAGAGCGAGATTTAGGACCAAATACTATTGAAACTTTGTTTCGATCGCTTCACTATCACGACCATAAGCCTTAACAATAACTTATAAAGCTTGGTACAATGATCTTCCCATAACCGTCGAACTTATAGTCGACCATAATATGATAGGACTTGTTTGGGCCAGGAGCAACGCTAGGGATAAAAGAACTCTAACCCAACGACCCTAGTTTGTAATAGCTCAAGCTCACCGCTAGCGAATATTATCTTTTTTGGCCCATTACGTAGAGATATCCACAATAGTTGGAGGGGAACAAAACATTTTTTTATAAGGGTATGGAAACCTTTCTCTAACAAACACGTTTTAAAACCATGAATCTAATAATAATACGTAACCGGCCAAAACGGACAATGTCTGCAAGCGGTGAACTTAGACTATTACAACTGGTATAAGAGTCAGTTAGCAAGGATGTTCACCCCCAATGAGTGGATCGAACTTGGAATCTATGATGGTTACTCTTAAATCCCAAGACGACTCACTCTAGAATTAGCTTGATCAAGACTAATCCAAAGTTGAATGGAAAGACATAACATAAATAATCTTAAATGTAGTTCAATTACTAAAAACAAAAAGTCTTCAAATCACTCGAGCGATATTTATTGCCACTCAATTCTTTTCTTGATTTGATACTTGAATCTTCTTTGCATTGCTTATTGTAATTGCTATTTTGAATACATGCAATTGATGAGTGGTTAGATTCATATCCAAAGTCAAAGGAGACAATATCTACTAGTAGTGGATTTGAGTTGTTACACAATTAGTTTACAAACTAGAGGCCCTAGGAAGAGGAGACACAAAACACAATGTATAAAAACGGGTAGGAGTGTAACGGATAAAAAAAAACTAATAAAAAAAAAATCCCATGGTCGTCGGCGAGACCGAAAACTCTAGCGAACGCTGGAGTTTTCGTTTGCACACTACCCACAAAGTGGCTCGACGTCGAGGTCATCACGAAAACCAAACCCGACCTTCAGCCACCTTCAAGACACCTACAAGAGAGAAAAATAGTGAGAAGAACGAGAAAGACAGTGAGAACCGACGAAGCTCCGACGAAGCCAAACCCTACGAAATCAACGTCGAAATCTACCCTTGAACGATGGCCTTTTTGCTGTTCCCCGAAGGGGAGGTAGACACGAGGCAGTGTGCCAGTAAGGATGTTGGGCCCCAAAGGGGTGGATTTGGGGGTGGTCCCACATCGATTGGAGGAAGGAAAGAGTGTCAGCGAGGATGCTCGGTCCCGAAGGGGGGTGGATTGTGATGTCCCACATTGGTTGGGGAAGAGAACAAACCGCCATTTATAAGGGTGTGGAAACCTTTCCCTAGTAGACGCGTTTTAAAGCCTTGAGGGAAGCCCGAAAGGGAAAGTCCAAAGAGGACAATATCTGCTAGGGGTGGATCTGGGTCGTTACATAGAGAGTGCAAAGAGGTAACACAAGAACCTAAACCTCGTGGGAAAGGGAAAGAAACATTGTGAGCTTTTAGAAGACCTTATCGTGGTACTATTTTAAGTGCTCAAAGAACCTTATCTTGCTATCGAACGAAAAATCATAAAAATTATTAGATCGTCAAAAAGACAATACAGTGATAGTCTATTGACCTTATGAGCATAGTGAGCTGAGATCTCGTAATCAACTTCATGAGTATCGTAGCTAAACACGAGAATCAGCAATAGCGAGAAATAGATGAAAGAACAGGAAAAAAGATGGAGAATAATATATAGTGAAAGCATATAATTATTATTAATTTAAAAAAAAAAAAAAGTCGTTTTATCCGTTGACCGTTGAAAGAGTCCATCCCGACGTCGTTTAGTTCATCGTGGCGCGCTATTCTTTCAGTTACTGTGAATGTTTGTGTAAGAACTTAACCTTTGTTCTTAATTGAGTCACCGACTCACCTAACCCAGCGTTGAAACTCTCCGCCTAAGGCCTTCGTCATTCGACATTTTTTCAATCGGAACAACAAGAGGAAGCGGGTAATGGCTAGGAAGAAGATTCGAGAGTACGACTCTAAGAGGCTTCTCAAGGAGCATCTCAAACGCCTCGTTAATATCGATCTCCAGATCTGCTCTGCTCAGGTTAATATACATAATACATATGTTCTCATGTTCTTATGTAAACTATCTGATTTGTCTTTGGTTTTCATCGTCGTATGTTGGAATTTCAATTGATGTTCATTGGGTTCAATTTCCGTCGTGTTTTTGGTGCAAATCTATCAAATTGGCGCAATCTTGTGTTGATGGCTCTGTCGGTTTGTCGATCTAGATTTTTATGAGGTTGCTTTCTAGTTTGGATTGGTTTTATGTTGTCGGATGGGATCCCAGTTCTAGATTGGGATTTGTTTATGCCGAGGTTTTGGTTTCGATTTTGTTTTCATCGGAAACAGTAACCGGTTGGATTTGGAAGCATTCTCCAGTTCAGAAATGAAAGTGAAATTTAGATGATTGAAATGAAGTTGTGGGACTCTTATCTTATTTATGTCCCATTTCCTTTTAAGAAGTTCCTATTGTTCATTTCTTGAATAAGTGCATTTTGTTTGACTGTGTGAATCAATCAGCCAGAGAGTTTGATTAGTCAATCATTTTGTTTCACTTATTGTCATATATTATACATATCTAATGGAATTTGTTGAGCCACAGGTAAATCAGTCGACCGACTTCGCTGAGCTGACGAATAATGAACCATGGCTGTCATCCACTCGGTTGGTAGTGAAACCGGATATGTTATTTGGGAAACGTGGAAAGAGTGGTTTGGTAGCTTTGAATTTGGATCTAGCTCAAGTTGCGGAGTTTGTGAAGACACGCCTTGGTGTGCAGGTGATTGTTCTTTCGCACCTTCATGATCTTTTGAATTCTATCTATCTCTGTTTGGTATGAACTGATTGTCTTTTTATGATAGGTCGAGATGGGTGGTTGCAAGGCTCCAATTACGACATTCATTGTTGAGCCATTTGTTCCCCATGATCAAGAGTATTACCTATCTATTGTCTCTGAAAGGCTTGGCTGCACAATAAGTTTTTCAGAGTGTGGGGGTATTGAAATTGAAGAGAACTGGGATAAGGTAGGCATTGGATTTTCACTAACATCTTCTCAGTACTGCAATTATATTTTCTCATCTCGGATTCGGGTGGAAAATTTTATTTGTTTTGTTTTCACACAGGTCAAGACGATTTTCTTACCAACTGAAAAACCTCTTACACCTGAGGCATGTGCTCCGTTAATAGCTACACTTCCTTTGGAGGTCAGTTTCATTTATAATTTGTTCTGGAGTTCAATTTTCTATCTTCAAACACATTGTAGCCTTTTATTGTGTTTTTTTTTTTTTTGGGGCATTTTTCTTCTCGATAAGCAAAAGTTGTATCGATAACTAAGAGAACGAAAGAGAGAGGAATTTTTTTTTTGTTGGTATTTTCCCCATTGAGAAGTAAAAGTAGCATTGATAACCAAGAATACAAAATAATGCATTTCACGTATATCTCAAAAAGAAGGAAAAAGAAAAAAGAATATATGATGATATCATTTAAGAACTGTTCAAGAATTTCCTGGAACTCTCAAGGTTTATGTTATACAAAATTGACCGCAGCTGAGAGAGTGGGTCGTCTAGACTGAAGTGAGTGAGGCTCACTGATCTACTTTAAATGAGATCAACTCCTATCCCTATCCACATTTTGTTGAAAACTAACCATCTTTATGAATTGAAGGTCATACTTGCTTCAACGCAATGCCAAAAAGAGGAAATTTTATTAGACACTTATAGTATGTAGAGAACCACTTGGAACTACAAAGATAATGGCTTTCCTGATGGTGTTTCCTTTGGCTAGACCACTAAACATCTCAGTTTCAGTAGCAGTTGATCAACCAATCAAATAGAGTTCACTGATGTGCCTCACCTTTTCCCAACGGCAATCTCTCCTAATTCTTTAAGTTTATTTAGCAGCTGTGGATGGGAAACTGAGCAAGAGCAATAGTAGATGTGAAGGTTGCAAAGAACGGATATAAATGTCAGTCTAGTAGTTATTGATGGAGAACAGATTGAAAAAAGTCATCCATCCCAAAGCAGTGAGATGTTAATTTTATTTATTTATTTGTTTTTTAAGAAACCGAAAGGTATATTCCTCCACGGGAAAGAGAGAAACAGCCTCAGGACAAAGGTTGAGATTACCTCTCCTCCCCACAAAACTAACAAAGTAGAGCCTTCCAATTGTTAATAATCATTAAAAGGCTGTAATTTCTAGAGAATTTAGTATGATTTGTACACCACCAAGAGGCATTGTGTTGTACCAAAAACCAAAAAGAATCAAAAGATGAGGACTTATTGCCACCACCAAGAGAAGGTGAGTTGTTAGCTTAAGCTTCACATAATAATTTTTAGGATGTTCTTGAACGGATAGGTCTGTAATGATTGTGTATGCTTCAAGTTTAAATTACCTGTGATAAAAAGTTCCAGTTGCCAAGGAATATGATGTAGTCAGGGCATTGCCATACAAGCACCTATTGCCCCTCTTTCTCAATCTTTTTCATCTTGGAAATGGCGAATGCTGGAAAGAATTTCAAATACATCGACTGTACTCAGCTCAGTTATAAAAAAAATTCTCTGAAGTTCCATTGTAAATGTGCAACATGCTAGTGTTGAATAACGCTTTAGGATTTAGTCTTCATTCCATTCTACCACTTTTGATGGTTTACTACGAATTTCCTGTATTGCTTACTTTCCTATACACTCTTATTCTTAACTTTCTCATGGTTGAAAGAGTCCTTTATCTTTGTTAATTTAATTAATGATTTATTTTCAGCTCAGTTTTCCTATAATTTTGTTATACTTACTGCACCATCTGTATTTGCCCAGATTCGAGGAAAGATTGGTGACTTCATAATGGGTGTGTTTAGTGTATTTCAAGGTACAATATCTGATGATGAAACCATCTTCTCGTAAATATTCTAGAGATGTATATGCCCAGGCATATATACGTGGCGCTTATCTAATGAGAGAATAATACTGTAGATATTTTTCACGGATTTTTTGGACATCCATCCATATGCTTTCAGACAATTTTATCTTGCAAATAATGCAGAATAATGGCATTTGACTTTAGAGTGGCTTAAATTCTCTACAGATCTGGACTTCACTTTCCTGGAGATGAATCCATTTACCCTGGTCAATGGGGAGCCGTATCCACTGGATATGAGGGGGGAATTGGATGACACTGCTGCCTTCAAAAACTTTAAGAAGTATATATTTTCTTTTTTTGATAATATACATTCTCAGTACATTTTTTATTTAATAATGTATGCCACTTTTTTTGTTCACAAAAGAACACATGTTCATTAATTCTCAGCAAAAGAAAAAAGAAAAATCATTTCCATATGAAAAATGCATCCTTTGTGGTTCTCATCTGTAATATGCTGTTTTCAGATGGGGAAACATTGAATTTCCTTTGCCCTTTGGTCGAGTGCTAAACCCTACAGAAAGCTTTGTGCACTCTTTAGATGAGAAGGTAACTCATTTTATGTCATTATTGATGCTTAGAAATAATCTATGTTTTCACTTCTCAATATTTGACTGAAGCCATGAAGGTTAATCATGATATGAAGTTGTAGATTAAACACTATGATTTGGTCTGATGATCAAAAGGACATCGTGTCTTTGACTCATGGGTTCAAACCATTTAAGATCTTTAAAGCTGTATGGTTTCTTCTTATAATGAACCTTTTTTGAATCCGTAGTTGTTCCACAAGATTGAGAGGAGCATAAATAATCTAGTCCAAATAATCATAATAAAAAAAGGAAAAGGGAAGTGTATAAAGTTAGAATCACATCATAGTGCTGATCTTGCAGACAAGTGCATCCTTGAAATTCACTGTTTTGAACCCAAAAGGGCGCATTTGGACGATGGTGGCCGGAGGGGGCGCTAGTGTTATATATGCCGACACTGTAAGTTGTCCTAAGACATTGTGTGACTCTTGATGATTATGATATGGTCCAAAGACATTGCTATTGATGCCACGTTGTCTATCACTGGTAGGTTGGAGATTTGGGTTATGCATCTGAGCTTGGTAATTATGCAGAGTACAGTGGAGCTCCAAATGAGGAGGAGGTGTTGCAATATGCCCGAGTTGTTATCGATGTAAGAATTAATGTTCACACGCCCTCAGTTCAAGCATCTCTATATGTCATAGGAATAATTTCTTTGTCACGAAAGTATTTAATTTTGAATCTTGATGACATCCAGTGTGCTACTTCTGACCCCGATGGGCGGAAGCGAGCCCTTCTAATTGGAGGAGGAATAGCTAACTTCACAGATGTTGCTGCTACTTTCAATGGAATTATCCGAGCTCTAAGGGAGAAAGTGCGTCATTATTAGAATGTTTTGTTCTTCAGTTCTTTTTTTTTCTCCCTCTAAGAATTGTCTAATCTTTTTTAGTTATCTACCAGGAAACGAAATTGAAGGCTGCAAGAATGCATATCTATGTTCGAAGAGGTGGTCCCAATTATCAAACTGGTCTCGCAAAAATGCGCGCTCTAGGAGAAGAGCTCGGAGTTCCCCTCGAGGTATGGTACCTTCATATTTTTAATCCTTCTCTACAAGTAGAACTTCTTGGCTTAATCATTGAATCATCACATAATTCAAAGTGGGGTATTGGAATGAATCGATATCAATAAAGACGACCCTGGAGGGAAGGAATTTTTATGAAACGCTTCATTTAGATCGTAGGATGGATGAACAAGTCCCCATTCTCCGCGATTACTGCAGACTGAAAATGGGTGGGAGGTCAGCTGTCTGTGTTCCAATAGCAGATACTCATTATAAAACTTTGTTACAGCTCCTTAGACTCGGCATTGATATGCTTTATGCATTTATTTTTGAACTTACCGCCCTCTCCCCACAGGTTTTCGGCCCGGAGGCCACAATGACTGGTATCTGCAAACAAGCAATCGAGTGCATAATGTCTGCTGCATAGTCCCACAATGCTTTTGTAGCTGATGACCGAGTCGAAAGATGCAGTAAATGTCCTTCATATCTCGGTATCGTCTGCAGCGGTGGGGAAAGGGAAAGAGAGTTATTTTTGTAGTCCTTGGGAACATTGTGCTTTGCCATATGAAGATGATAGCAGAGTTGGGATTGGATGTGTACTCATTTTGACTCGGTGCGCATTTGTAATTGGCTTATTTTTTGTTCGTGTATTGGTCTATACAATACAATGGGGACGGAAAATGTATGGTTCTTTGTTAGATGAACACAACTCTCCACAATGGTATGAAATTGTCCACTTTGAGCATAAGTTTCATGGCTTTACTTTGGGTTTCCCCAAAAGGCCTCATACCAATGGAGAGTATTCTTTGATTATAAACCCATGATCATCCCTCTAAATTAGTTGATGTGGGATTTTCATCATCCAATACCTCTCCTCGAACAAAGTACTTCAGCATCTAACACCATCCCTTGAACAACGTACGCCTTCTCTTAATCGATGTGACTCATATAGTCATTCTTTACTATGCGAGGCTCGACTCATGTAGTCATTTGTTTGACACTTAAGGATTTGTCAATCTATTGACACGATTAAGTTTAGGGCATGACTATGATACCATATTAGATGAACACGACTCTCTATAAAGGTATATATTGTCCACTTTGAACATAAGCCCTCATGACTTTGCTTTGGGCTTCTCCAAAAGGCCTCAAACCCAATTGGTGCTTTGGGCTTCCCCAACAAGTCTCAAACCTAGTGGATCATTTTCTAAATTAGGCAATGTGGTACTTTCATTATGGACTTTCATCATTCAACCTTCTTATTCTTATTGTCAAAAGTAACCTTCTTAGTAATGCTTACTTTAATCGCGCGATTTCTTCTTGTTCTTTAATTCTTCTGGTTCTTCTTTAATTTTGAATTAACTGAAGTTATATCCCATATCAATACCCCGTTTTTATATATTTTTAGTGTCTTTATTTTTTATCCAAATGTCAATAAAATGTTGAATGTTTATGAATATTTTTTTAATAATTATTTAAATATTTAAACTATTAATGAATTGAAATCCTCCTTATTTATGTCGTTGTCAAATCCATGACTTTAAGAACATATGAGTAGAAATGTCGCTATGAAATTTGAGTTTGACACATGAAGAAAACATGTGGGTTTTTCAGAGAATGTGAGTACTAGGAAAAAAAAATACAAGTTAATGGTCTCGGCGGGGCTCGAAACCCGCTACCTTCGGCTCATAAGAACAACACTCTAACTAACTGAGCTACGGGACCTGGTTGAATATAATATGATATATGAAAAATATTTATTTATAAAAATAAATTTTGATTTTTAAATAAAACTTGATAGTCGGAAGGGCTTGTGCAATTTAGAGAATCAATTTTTGGTATATTTATTTTAAAGATAGTTTTAATTTAATGGGCTACAATAAAATTAGAGCTTATGACAATTTGGTATAGTTATGTTAATAGCTGGTTCTTACCCAAAAAAAAGAAAAAAAGAAAAAAAAGAATTATATGATATTATTTATTTAACTAGCATGAAAGACGGTCCCAACGTATGCATGAAAGATATGATAAACGATATGTGAAATGATATGATATGTACGAAATGCTAGCGAGGTTGTATTAAATGATAATGAAAATGAAAAAAATATTGGAATCTCATGCATTGGGGGATACCCTTTATCCTTCATAATAGTATGGATGCGTGCATTATGGGACAAGAAAACGATCATTATGTTTATCGTAATGCTGCGACATTCAAGCAGGAAAACGATCATTATATTTAACCTAATGTTGTCATGACAACTACTACTTCTAACGGGTGTTTGGCATAAGAAGCTCTTAGAGTATGCTCTTTCAACAAGGAAAGGGCCCAGCAGTGTGCGAACTGACTGGTGAGTCTATACTTGCACATATGGGTTGTGTGTAGAATATATGAAATACATCCAAGCTGCTTATTAGGAGAGTACCGTAGGAAAATAGACTGTTAAGATAGGTCACGTCATTGCATTCACATGTTCTTGCATTTAACTCCTAAAAGTAGAGTTACTTACTGGTATTTCTGTAAATAGTCAAGTCACTTGCTACTTCTATTTCAGGTTAAGGCAAGACATTTCTGTACGGTTGATGACGACATCGCAACTCAGGACCATGACACATGCATATGGTAGTCGTATTTAAATTGACCTTGAAAAGAACTTGAACTGAGCTAGCTTGCGTAAACAAATAAGTAGTCATCCCAAAAACTACATATTAAGAACCTAAAATGAACGTTTTACTAAACAAAAAAATTACTTATTAGTACCTAAAACCAAGTTATGAAATTGACCCAGTAAATGACATCCAATGATAAGGAATCACTTCAGGGGAGTAGGATTCGAGTTACCGTGTTGATCAAATATCATAAGTCAAGATCACTTAATGGAGGTTTGAATCACTCTACAATCAATATCGATCATGTTAAGTTTGAATGATTCTAAGCATCACTCCACAAGCAATATTGGGGTTCAAGAATAGTACACTCACACCTAGAAAGCATCAACTTGGTTCTCTAGTTTGATTAAGTCTCTCCTCAAATTGGAGACATGGTTGGGTAACGTTTTACCTTTTCACTGATAGCCCCTCACCTGCACCAATTTTGTTTGAATCTTCATAAATCTTTATTTAAAAAGTTCAGGTCAAATTCGTAATTTCTAGAACATCGATTTTCGCCACTTCAAGCACCCTCGGGCCAACCGAAGTCATTAGATGGCCTCATAGTAGACCTATAGATATTTTATGCTTTTAGATTGTTCCTCCCTATTTAATTAAAAATCATACAATTTTATTAAAAATTAGAAAATATACTTTTTGTGTCATTTTCTTATTTTCAATCTATTTGGGGTGAATTGTAGTTATAGACGTAATTTAAAACTTATGAAAGAAAGAAAAAAGGAAAAATGAACTGAATTCACAACCAAAGAATGCAAACAATATTTGAACAAAACACTTAAAGAGAAGCATCAAAGGCGTTTTAGTTTTAGCTTTTCATCACATCGTGTATACGTATTATCAATAATGGGCGTCTCAAAGAGAAGCATGCTCGTTACTGTTTGCATTCTTTTTGTTATCATTAACATGCTTGAGATTGTAACTCTGTCCAAATTTCCTGATTATAGTGATCCAATAGATGACGTTAGCTCTCAATGTCAATTGACTCATCATTATTGCAAACCACCCCGAAGTCCTAATCCGATCAAACGTGTCACTAAAATTGGGGGAATAGAAAACATTCAAATGACTGATGCCAAGAATGATATAGACCGTCCTTGATGTGATTTATCATTATTTCTTTGAATAATAGGGTGGAGTATCATATTTATGTAATTTTCCTTAATGTTTTAATAAAGAATTAAAAAAAAAATTGTCTTACAAAATTAAGTTAGCATGAGAGATATAATTTTGAATTAGGAATTAAATAAAAACAAATTTGTATGAGTTTTAAGAAATCTCTTAGCCACTTTTAGAGATAGTCACTTCTAGAGACCGTTAACAAAAAAGAATTGATTAAAAACGATGAGCTAAAACTAACGGTGAGCAAAGAGAATGAGGAAACGAAGGAAGATTGTGAATATAATTAAAAGGGAGAAAGAAAAAAAGAGAATATCTGACAAATGTTGAAAGGTATTAAATGGTTTGTATGAACATAATACTATAACAAACATAGGTATAGTTTAAGATTTAACTCATATAAAAACTCTAAGGTTCCGATAAAGTATAACACATGAATTAATGTAAATTAGAGAAACAACCTTATAGAAGTTTAAACTTGAAAATGATGTCATGGGCTCAAATATGTTGACTTGGATTTCAATGGACAAGATCGAATTTTCATTAAGGATAAATTAGTGACAACAATGTAAGCAAATCAGGTAAGTGACCTTACTATCGGCATAGTTATATTTGATGTTGACACGTGCTCAGTGGTTTTACACGTGTCATATATATTAATATGTGTGAATTGTTTATGGATCGATATGCTTATGATATGATATGTATATGTTATAATATGTGAATTGTATGATATACTTACGCTACGATGTGTTCAATGATATGTTTGAGATATAATATGAGAAGGATGCACTAAACATAATGTAATGATAGAAGTAAGATATGTTCATGAAACGGTAAAGTTAGGTTATGCATCGAAGTGCTATGAATATGAGAGATTGATAAACGATATGGTCATGATGGATTGATAAAAGAATATGGTTAGGTTATAGGTACAAAGGGATAAGATTATGTTAGATTGATTGAACGATAGCGTTATGATATGTTCCGGTAATGATATGATTAAAATATGTTTATGTAACGATATGACTGTGATAGGTATAAGAATGTTAAGACTATGATAAGTTAGGGAACAATATGACCATGAAGTGTTTACAGTATGATATGATTATGATACGACATGTGTATTCATATATTATAGATGTATGAGAGATTGATAAAAACGATATGGTCAAGATGGATTAATAAAAGAATATGGTTAGGTTATAGGTACAAAGGGATAAGATTATGATAGATTGATTGAACGATAGCGTTAGAATATGTTCCTGTAATGATATGATTAAAATACGTTCATGTAACGATATAACTGTGATAGATATAAGAATGTTAAGACTATTATAAGTTAGGAAACAATATGACCACAAAGTGTTTATAGTATGATATGATTATGATACGACATATGAATTACTGATATATATATACACACATATGTGTATACATATATATATATATATATATACATATATAATATGATATAAAATATGTTATGGTACGAGATATGTGATATATTGATTCTTATGTCTTGAAGCATGAAATGTTATGATATGATATATTTATATAATTTGAATGATATGATATGATTGACATGCAAAACAACAAACTAGCATGAAATACAACCCCGACGTATGCATGAAAGATATGATAAACAATATGTGAAATGAAACGAAAAACGATATGATATGTACGGAATGCTAGTGAGGTTCTATTAAATGATAATGAAAATGAAAAAAATGTTGGGACCTCATCCATTATTGTGTACTCATGCATTAGGGGATATCCCTTATCCTTTACGATAGTATGAATGCGTATGTTATGAGGTAGGAAAACGATCATTATGGTTATCGTAATGATGCGATGACCAAGCAGGAAAACGATCATTATGTTTATCATAATGTTGTGACGATTAGGTAGGAAAACGATCATTATGTTTAACCTAATGCTGTCGTGACAACTACTACTTCTACGGGTGTTCGACATAAGGAGCTCGCAGAGTATGCTCTCCTGACAAGAAAAGGGGCCCAGCGGTGTACGAACTGACTAGTGAGTCCATACTCACATGTATAGGCTGTGTATAGAGTATATGGTACACATCCAAGCTGCCCGTTAGGAGAGTACTGTAGGAAAATATATTGTTAAGATAGGGTTCATCATTGCATTCGCATGTTCTTGCATTTAATCCCCAATAGTGGAGTCACTTAATGGGTATTTTTTTAAATACTCAAACCACGTGTTACTACTATTTCAGGTTAAGGCAAGACATTCTTGTACGACTGACGACGATAGCGCAACTTGGGACCATGACACATGCAACATAGGATAGTCGTATTTATTTTCTTAGACTTAGGCTAGAATATGATGTTTTTAATTTAGACGTTTATTTATTTTATTTAGTCTTTTGTTGTGTAATTTTTAAAGGTATTTTCAAAACACGTAAGTTTATGGTTGTGTTTTAAGAGAAAAGTGACGTTTTATGAAAGTTTTAAATAAAGTATTTCCATATTCAATATTCATGATATGTATATCGTGTCGACCTTAAACTAAGTAGAAAATTTCGAATCGTTATAGAAATTAACCTTGGAAAAAACTTGAAGTGAGCCCCGAACATTCCTAAACAAATATGTAGTCATCCCTATCTTTTCTTAGGATATACTTGGGGATCAATTGGAATTGCCCTAAAAAGTTGATTTTTCTCGTATCCAAGTGAATATGAAATAATTAGACCAAGAACCACATATTAAGAACCTAAAATGGACGTTTTACTCGAAAATTACTTATTAGTACCTAAAACTGAGTGATGAAATTGACTCAGTAAATGACATCAAATGACAAGAAATCACTCCAAGGGAAGTAGGATTCGAGATACCTTGTTGATCAAATATCTCAAGGCAAGAACACTCAATTGAGATTTGAATCACTTTACAAGTAAGATCGAACATGTCAAGTTTGAATGATTTTAAGTATGCAATCTAAACTACATAGAATTGCAATTATCTCGGAGTGCAAATTCCAATTTTTCCCGAGTAGCTAATGATTTTGGATGATTTATGCTCTACTCATTTTGCCTTAAGATTTCCAAAAGATTCGATATACCCCACGATCCTAGCTAATTTTTGTTTCCATTTGATTTTGCTTAAAATATTAAAGCAAATTGTTGGAAGGAATTGAAATAAACATGTCTAATCATCCTTTGACTTACGAGGGACAACCATAAAAGTCAACCTAAGGGCTATTTTTAAAATTTTCAACTTTCAACCTTTTTCTACTTATTTTAATATTTATTTTTATTATAATTCTTCTATTTATTTTGAACCGTGTTTCTATCGATTTTTGCTCTATATTTAATTAAAAATCTTACAATTTAATTAAAAATAGAAAATTTACTTATTTTCCATCTATTTTGGGTGAATTGTAGTTATAGACTTAATTTAAATTTTATAAAAGAAAGAAAAAAATGGAAAATAATAGTAAACAAAATTCTACCAAACAATGCAAACAATATTTGTAACAAAACACTTAATATAGAAGAGTTGATCCAATATAAATGTGCTCGTTATCTAAGCTTTTCCTTCAATAGCTATCAAAGACGTTTTAGTTTTAGCTTTATATCACATCTTCTGTACGTATTGTCAATAATGGGCGTCTCAAAGAGAAGCATGCTCGTTACTGTTTGTATTCTTTTTGTTATCATTAACATGCTTGAGATTGTAACTCCTACCAAATTTATTGATTATAGTGACCCAATAGTTGATGTTAGCTCTCAATGTCAATTGACTCATCAAACTTGCAAGCCACCTCGAAGTCCTAATCCGATCAACATTAAAAGTGGGGGAATGGAAGGCATTCAAAGGACAGATTCCCTAGACAATACCGTTCGAATGACTAAGACCAAGAATGATATAGACAATCCTTGATGTGATTTATCATTATTTATTTGAACAATAGGCCGAGAGTCAAATATTTATCTGTATATTTTCTATATTGTTATTTCTTCTAAATAATAAAAAAATTAAATCAATATGAAGAATATAATTCTATTCTGATACCGGTTTTATTTATTACTTAGTCTAGATACCATAGGTGAACAATAAAAATAAAAAAAAACATTTAGTAACAAAGATCAAAGATGTTCCTATATTTAATATATCTACTTTTAGCGTTACTATGAGCTAGTGAATATACAAATTATAGACTTCTAATTTGTTTATGATCTAACCATAAACCAAGTCTCTCTCAGGCCATTGAGAGAGTAGCACACTATTCTTTAAGTCTCGCAGTCAATATTTAATAAAACTACTGATCTCTTTACACTATAAGATGGAATTCAATTTTTCAAACAACTATTTTAGTTTTTTTAGGTGCTTTTAACGATAAAAGTTAATCTGATGGGGAGATGTTTCTTAGCCTTCTCAACTCTTGCTTCCTTCATCAAAGCCGCTCCATTAATCACCACGAACCTAAGAGAATAGGTATTACTCAAAGAGATTAAGTATTAAGAGTAAATTTTGAAAATGTCGAAGAAATGGCTGAAACTTGTCTGATAGTTTGATCATCCTAATTCTCTTTAACCTAAGCTTATTAACCTTCCCATCATTCTTTAAAAATGTTTCTATATCTTTTCCTTTTCCTATACTATATCTTCAAGAACTCGAGTGGGCAATTACGTTCTATGCTTCTTGACACAATATCTACTACTCAAAAATAAAAAATGTGAATGATAAAATTTTGATATAGTAGGCCCCTCTCCTAACGAGCCAGAATCTTATCAAATCATCTTCTTATTTTCCTTTTTATTTGTTGAAGTTTGTGCCACCCTAAAATTTTGAATAAGTGCCTTGGTAGTTTTTGTTGTCTCTCCATATGACATTTCTTTTTATACCTCTTTATGTGATACATGAAAATTTCTGGTCTTCACTTCTTGATCGATACCCTTGCTTTCTTTGCACTCATCCAACTGAACTGAAGATTTTAACGAGTTCTTGTCGTCCATCCCATTACCTTGTTCTCTTTCACCAACCAAACTGTCTTCCAATTTGTCGCCTTTGTCAGCCACAACATCACGTTCATCCTTGGTATAATTCCCCAAATCAATCGATACATCCCTATTTTCTGATAAACCAGTGTTATCACTTCAAGCTTCTCTCTCTTTAGCCACATCCATGCTCTTATCCAACAATTGAGCCTCTACTACAACTCTGAACTTGGTCTAGATTCTCACTTTCAACCTCCCTCTGACCATTATCAGACTCAAAATGCTTTTCTTCTACCAATTTATCTTCATTCTCAGGAAACGATTCAGCTTCAGATCTAGTTTCCAATTTCGTATCTGGTTCATGTTCAAGAGTCGGTACAAGTTCAGATACAAGCGCAGTTTCAGCCTCAAGGTCAGGTTCTAATTCTCCTTCCTCCATTTTGCTGGGTCCTTTACTCTTCTTTTTGTCCTCATTTAGAGCATAGGAACTCAATTGGGGATTGGTAGTTTCTGCAGGAACAGATGACCTTTGATATTTGGAAGATCTCAAATCTGCGTTACCTTCATTCTATTCTTTCTTCCTCTTTGTCATACAAAATTTTCCTATTTCCTCTGATTTAATCTTCTGTTCGACAATCATAATACTCCGCATTAGAAGATGGACAATTCATTCCCTTAGAGACGCCAGAACCGAAATTTCCAAAACCCGAGTCGTGAGACGATGCTGACTCGCTTGAGAATTCATGATCACTACCACCGCCACCATACTCTAGGGAAGGACAATTTACAATCCTTGGACTCTTTGAGTCCCATCCACCAGAATGGGTCGGAAAACACTCGCTATCTGCGGTTCTTAATTCAGAAGATTGATAGTTTAGAAACTCACCTTCATCGGGGGACTGCTTGCATGAAACCGAGACGCTCCCGGTGTTGTTAGCCGAAAGCGGAACAAATGTACTCACAACACCAAAATCACTCAAGACATACAATATTGCACTCAAAAACTTGATTTTTCAACAGCAGAAAGAATGACATTATATAGCTTTCTGCTAAACCTAAAGATAAACTAACCTATTAGCAAGACCTTGAGAATAGGTCTTGGTCCTAGAGAATAGGTCTTGGTCCTAGAGAATAGGGCTTATGACAGTGTTTAACAATCTCCACCTTGTCATAAGATCTCCAAGTTGATAGCGAATTTGGTTGTTTCCACGTCAACACACTACTCCTTCCTTCCGACGTTGATGAGATCCAAACAATGGCAGAACTTTTCACGAGCGATCACCTTTGTCAACATATCAGCAGGGTTATCAGCAGTTCTAATTTTTAGTAAACGAATATCCCCTTTGCTAATAATTTCTCGAATAAAGTGAAAACGGACATCAATGTGTTTTGTACGAGCATGATGGACTTGATTTTTTGACAAGCAAATAGCGCTCTGGCTATCACAAAATACATCTATATGTCCCTGAAAAATACCCAAGTCATTGATCAAACCATGCATCCAAATAGCTCTTTAAAAGCTTCCGTTACTGCCATATACTCTGCTTCAGTGGTAGACAATGCAACAGTAGACTGCAATGTTGAACGCCAACAAACAAGTCCACCAGCCATAGTAAATAAATATCTCGTAGTACATCGTCTCTTATCCAAATCACCAGCATAATCAGAATCCACAAAACCAGCTACACGATTGTCAAGATTAAACATTTCTTGTTTTTGAAACTTAATACCAACATCAATAGTGCCAAGAATGTACCTAAGAATCCATTTTACAGCCTGCCAATGCTCTTTACCAGGATTATGCATATAACGACTCACCATGCTTACTGCGTGTGAAAGATCAGGTCGAGTACACACCATAGCATACATCAACGCACCAACAACATTTGTATAAGGAATGTTCTCCATATACCTTTTGTCATCGTTAGAACTTGGACACATGGAAGCACTAAGCTTGAAATGAGGAGCAAGTGGAGTACTAACGGGTTTGGTTGAATCATTCAAACTAAATCTTGACAATACTTTGCGTAGATATTGAGACTGAGTCAACCAGACTGTACCTTTTTTTTCGATCTCTCTCCATTCCAAGTATTTTCTTTGCATTGCCTAAGTCTTTCATTTCAAATGTTTTAGAAAGCTCATCTTTGAGATTATCAATCTCCACCTGTCTCTTTGAAGCAATTAACATATCATCAACATATAAGAGCAAGTAAATAAACGATCCATCATCGAGACATCGATAATACACACAATGCTCAAATTGACTACGAGTATACATATGCTCTACCATGAAATGATCAAACCTTTTATACCATTGGCGAAGGGATTGCTTCAGCCCATACAAAGATTTCTTCAATCTGCATACTAAATGTTGCTGTCCAACTACTCAGAAACCAACTGGTTGCGCCATATATATTTCTTCTTCCAAATCTCCATGCAAAAAGGCAGTTTTTACATCGAGTTGTGCAAGCTCAAGATTAAATTGAGCAACCAAAGCCAACAAAATTCGAATCGAAGAATGTTTTATCATAGGTGAGAAAATTTCATTGTAATCAATACCTTCTTTTTGTGCGTAGCCTTTAGCCACAAGTCGAGCCTTATAACGTATACCAAAAGGGTCTTCCTTTTTTGCAAAAACCCATTTACAACCAATTTTCTTCTTACCTTTTGGAAGTTGTACCAAATCCCAAGTTTGATTTATCTCCAATGATGCTATCTCCTGATTCACAGCCTCTTGCTAGTGTAAGCTATCCGGGCTCTGAATAGCATCTTTGCAACTGTTAGGAACTCCATCAATCAAAGAGAAAGCATATGCTATCGTATCATTAAACCTTTCTGGTTTTCGAATTACCCTTCGTGGTCTATTCTTGGCGATTGACTCAGGTTCCTCCACTCTTTCATTTATAAGGTTTTGCTCCTCAAGACTTTGCTCTTTCTGTTCTAAGACATCAAAGTTATTATTTACCTGATCAATAGGTTCTTCAGTAGGAGCAACCACATCAGGAGAGAACACCACCTTCTCCACCTGCTTCAATGCCTCGTCATTATTTTCAATTTTCTGCAAAAACATTCCAGACTCATCGAATGTCACATCTCGACTATTAACAATCTTACTTGTTTCTGGACACCATAACCTATAGCCCTTCACACCTTTGCTAAAGCCCATAAACTTGGCTTTTTTTGCTCTAGGATCCAGCTTTGAGTCTGTCACATGATAATAAGCAGGACACCCAAACACATGCAATTTATCATAATCACTAATAGGACTACCTGACCATACCTCAAGCGGAGTTCTCCCATCGTTTCCAGAAACAGGTAAACGATTCACCAAGTGAACTGCATAACTGAGAGCCTTAGCCCAAAATGCTTTACTCAATCCTGCTTGAGACAAAATGCATCGAACCTTCTCTGTTAATGTCTGGTTCATTCTCTCAGCAACTCCATTTTCTTGTGGCTTACCAGGAACAGTGAAGTGTCGAACGATCCCTTCATCTCGGCATACTTTAAGGAATGGATCATAAGTATATTCTCCCCCGTTGTCTGATCTCAGCCTTTTGATTTTCCTGTCCGTCTGATTCTCTACCATTTTCTTCCACTCTAGGAAGATTTGGAGAACCTCGTTTTTGTGCCTCATGGGATACATTCAAACTCTCTTCGAGTAGTCATCAATAAAGGTGACGAACCACCTGTTTCCTCCCAATGAGACATTCTTTGTGGAACCCCATACATCAGTGTGAACATAATCCAAAATGCCCTTTGTTTGGTGTATAGCTGTACCAAACTTCACATTTTTTTGTTTACCAAATATACAATGTTCACAGAAATCAATTCTTCCAGTTGTGGCACCCTTAAGGACTCCTTGGTTCACCAGTGTCTGAAGCGCCTTCTCACCAGCATGCCCGAGTCGCATGTGCCATAATTTCGATATGTCTTGTTCTTTCGAACTTGCCACATCAGCATGCCCAATTATTGTGGTTCCGTTGAGGTAGTATAAGCTACCTCTTCTAGTTCCTGTAATTGCCACCAAAGCTCCACGAGCTACTTTCAAATTCCCTTCTTCCAAAATGATGCGATAACCACTCGCATCCAAAACGCCAAGTGAGATCAAATTTTTCTTCAAGTCAGGGACATACCTCACCTCTTTGAGTTTTCGTATAACCCCATCAAACATCTTGATTTGTACTGAGTCAATTGCCATTATCTTGCAAGTACTATCATTGCCCATATAGACAACTCCACCATTGAACTTTTTGAAGTCCAAAAACATCTCTTTGTTGGGACACATATGATAGGAGCACACAGAATCAAGAATCCATTCACTGGTTTGGCTGACTGATTGGGAGATTGTCAAGGCATCATCTGTATCAGTATCGTCATCTCTAACCACATTGGACTTCGACCCCTTCTCTTTTAAGATCGAACAATCCTTTTTCCAATGGCCTTTCTGTCGACAATATGCATACTCATTTTTATCAAGTTTTCTCCAATTGTCAGATCTACCTCTCGACTTTAATCGAGACTCTCCACATTCGTTCTTTTTCCAATTAGAAGTTCTTCCATGAGCAGTGAGAACATTTGAGCTAGAGCTTTGATACGTCTCTTTTTCCTTTTTTCCCATCTCATTGTTTATTAAGGAATTTGAAACATCTTCAAAATCAATATTAGTGATTCCATGTAGTAGGGTCGTTACTAAAAACTCGCATGATTCCGACAAAGAGTTTAATAACAACAACGCCTTGTCCTCGTCATCAATCTTAACATCAAGATTGAGCAAATCAGTGATGATTTTGTTAAAATCATCCAACTGCTCAACCATTGAGATGCCTTCCTTGTAGTCAAAACGGAAGAGTTTCTTCTTCAAATAGAGTTTATTTTCCACACTCTTCTTCATATATTTCGCTTCAAGCTTGTCCAATAATTCTTTCGTCATGGTAACCTTCATAAATGGATATTTCTGATCCTTGCCAAGACAGGATCGAATAATTCCACAGGATTGTCGATTTAATTTCGTCCATTCTGCTTTTGTCATGTCTTCAGGCATTTCCTCTTGGAGAGAAACATCGAGGTCTTGCATGACCAGCAAATCGCTAACTTCGCCTCGCCAAACACCAAAATTATTGGTTCCATCAAATTTCTCTACTTCGAGATTGGAACTCCACACTCTCGATCCACGTCGTGATGGTTCTGCCATTTGCAATAATTAATCTGGATGAAACTCAAAAACACAATTCCTGAAAATTGAATTTCAAGAGAATAAACACGATTATGAGCACGTCTAATGGTCGATGAGGCCCAAGCTTTCACAATGTTGTTTCTCACAGAATTTCGGTGAGAGGAAATTGGGTGTTGGAAGAAAATGTGTAACAAAAGGGGAGAGAAAATTAACTGAATTTTGACTGCGTTCGTATTGTTTTATTTTCTGAACAAATCTCCTATTTAAAGTAAAAAGGATTCTAAAATTGGCTGGAGAGTGGCCAACTAAATCTGTGCCACTCCCTACAAAATTTCAGTCTAAAACTCTGGTGATCCATTCGACGTGATTTGTCAAATGGTCAAACTGACGATTTTCTGAAATCGTGTGAATAAGAAAAACGGTAAAACTCAGGTTTTATCTAACAATCTCCTCCTAAAACCTGTAGTATATCTACCTTACTATTTGAACTCCGATCTTTGAGCGTAGTTCTTCAAATTTCACCCGCGCCAGGGACTTGGTGAAGATGTCTCCAAGTTGTTCTTCTGTTCGGATGTAATCAATTTTGATGAGCCCACGATCTGCACATTCTCGAATGTAGTGGAATCTGATTTCTATGTGCTTGCTTCGTTCATGCAAAACTGGATTTTTGATCAGGGAGGTCGTAGCTTTGTTGTCTACGTATAGCATTGGTGGATCACTTTCTCTCCCGATGAGTTCTTCCATTAGTCGCGCAAGCCAGATCCCTTGTGTTGCTGCCATCGAAGCGGCGATGTATTCTGCTTCACAGGAAGACAAAGCAACTACCTTCTGTTTTGTTGATTGCCAGCAGATTGCGCCGCCTGAGAGAAAGTAGATCATTCCGCTAGTGCTCTTACGATCATCAACGTCACCGGCCATGTCACTATCACTGTAGCCAACTAGCTTGAGTTTCTCCTTTCCGCTCCCTGCGCAGTATCTTACACCCCAGCCATTGGTTCCGGCTACATAGCGCAGGATGCGCTTGACAGCCACTAAATGCTCCTCCCTAGGTGCTTCCATAAACCGGCTCACATATCCAACAGAATAAGCAAGATCAGGACGAGAGTTTACCAGATAGCGCAGACTCCCGACAATGCTGCGATAATTGGTGGAGTCGACTGTCGTCGTAGTGCCAGCCTTCCTTAGTTGGAGTCGGGCCTCCATTGGCGTCCTTGTAGGATTACTGTCCACAAGTCCAGTTGTGTCCAGCAGCTTCTTTGCGTATGCACTTTGGCAGATGGAGATGCCGATAGAATTCTGTTGCACTTCGATGCCGAGATAGTAGCTGAGCACACCGAGATCGCTCATCTTGAAGTTTTTCGACATCTCCTTCTTGAACCTTCCGAGGACTTCCATTCACCTCCAGTGATTATGAGGTCGTCGACGTACACTCCCACGATTAGTCGCTTCTTGTCATGGCCGTGCGTGTACATGCCATGCTCAGAGGCGCAACGTTTGAATTTCAGTGACAGTAAGGTACTGTCGAGCTTCGCGTTCCAGGCTCGTGGAGCTTGTCGAAGTCCGTAGAGTGCCTTGTGCAGGCGCAATACTTTATTGGGGTTGTTGTTATCCAGGAAGCCAGGTGGTTGTCGGACATAAATAGTCTCCTTCAGCTCTCCGTTAAGGAAAGCAGACTTTACGTCCATATGGTGAACCTCCCAAGAGTAATGTGCTGCAATTGCAAGTAAGAAACGAACAGATTCTAACCTTGCCACTGGCGCAAATACCTCTTCGAAGTCCACTCCTTGCTTCTGGACGTAGCCCTTCGCCACCAGACGGGCCTTGTGTTTCACAACTTCTCCTTTTTCGTTGCGCTTCAGTTTGAAGACCCATTTGAGCCCTATGGCTTGGTGTCTCGGCGGCATATCCTCCAGACTCCACGTCTGATTTTCGGTGATGGATGTCATCTCCTCCTGCATTGCCTTCAGCCAGCACGGGTTCTTTTCTGCTTCGGCGAAGGTGTTCGGTTCATCTGCACTGATGGCATGTAGTTCGGCCACTTCTTCGAGCTCGCGCACTGCCAGTCCAGGTGGTTCACCTCCTCCTACTAGGTCGTCCATCCTCCGGTACCTGGCCTCCAGATCAGTATCGTGATCGGCATCCAGCGTCGAATCCGCAGTCCGTGGTGTTGTGAATTCCACTGGTTCAGGGGTTGCACCTGCTGGCGGCGGTGACGGCTGCTGATGCTGGGCTCCTCCTTCTTCCGGCTCAGTGACGAGGTACTTCACCGTAAATTGATTTAGATTATGATCTGCCTCGATCACGTCATTCCACTGCCAGAAGGTGCTTTCATCGAAGATGACGTCGCGAGACACGTGAGCTCGCCCCCCTACAGGATCATATAGTCTGTACGCCTTGCTCCCGGGTTCATAGCCGATAAAAACGACCTTCAGCCCCCTAGGATCGAGCTTGGCGAGGTGGGAACGTGTTACCTTCATGTAAGCGACGCAGCCGAACACGCGAAAATGATGTACCGCTGGTTTTTTGTTGTACCAGGCCTCATATGGTGTCTTCCCGTCAAGGCTTCGGGTTGGTGACCGATTGAGGAGATATACGGCCGTCATTACTGCCTCTCCCCAGAATCTCCCAGGCATCCCGGCCGTCACCAACAATGACCTTGCTGTCCCGACGATGGTCTGATTCCGGCGCTCCACCACTCCGTTCTGTTGGGGGGAGTAGGGCGCCGTTAGGTGCCGTTGTATGCCGATTTCATCACAATACTTACCGAAACTTGTCGAGGTGAATTCTCCGCCTCGGTCTGTGCGCAGCACTCACATCTTCTTCTCACATTCGGCCTCCGCTCGCGCTTTAATGCACTTAACCGCCTCTGCCGCCTCACTTTTCGCTTGCAGCAGGGTCAGCCACATGAAGCGGCTTTTGTCATCGACTAACAGGAGGAAGAAACTCTTACCGCCTGGGGTCGCCGGCTTGATGGGCCCGCAGATATCGCCGTGTACAAGCTCCAACGGCTCATCGGCTCGATAGGATGTTCGAGACGGAAAGGGTGTGCGCCTCTGTTTGCCGATGAGGCACCCGTCGCACAGCTTGTTCACGCCTTTGATTGCTGGAAAACCGTGCACTAACTCCTCCTTCTGTAGTTTTTCTAGAGCAGGAAAGTTTAAATGCCCGTACCTTGCGTGCCACCTCCAAGATACCTCTTCGGTCTTGGCCGAGAGACTGACAGGTTGCTCTATCTGTAACTCCAGGATGTAAAGATGGTTTGTCGTGCGCCTTGCCTGTGTGAGCAGCCGTCGTTGATTATCGCAAATTTTGAGTAATCCGCGCTCGATGGAGATGAAACAGCCTGTCTCATCGAGTTGACCCAGGCTCACAAGGTTAGCCTTGAGCCTCGGGATGAAGTAGACGTCGGTCAGCTTGCGATGCTCGCCTCCCTTGCTGGCGAATAGGATGGTGCCGCGTCCTTCGATCTTCAATCCGAAGATTGTTTTATTTGTTCAGTTAGCCTTGAGCCTCGGGATGAAGTAGACGTCGGTCAGCTTGCGATGCTCGCCTCCCTTGCTGGCGAATAGGATGGTGCCGCGTCCTTCGATCTTCAATCCGAAGATTGTTTTATTTTCTGAACAAATCTCATATTTAAAGTAAAAAGGATAGCAGTCGTTGTCTCCCTAATCACTCGCTCAACGATAACTTGACGCCCGCGGCGACGGCGTGGAGGAGTGAGTGAGCCTGCCCGAGATGGGCCCCACAATGTGTGTGTTTTTTACACTTCGCATTTTCTTCTACTCGAACCTGAGACCTTTGTGATGTTAGGTCAAAGCTCTAACCACTTAAGCTATTCAACTTGTTTGTTGATAGGTTGGCTCCTCTGCAATGATATACACCGATCTTCAACTTGGCTCTGATACCACTTGTTGTTTCTCACAGAATTTCGGTGAGACGAAATTGGGTGTTGGAAGAAAATGCGTAACAAAAGGAGAGACAAAATTAACTGAATAAATCTGTGCCACTCCCTACAAAATTTCAGTCTAAAACTCTGGTGATCCATTCGACATGATTTGTCAAATGGTCAAACTGACGATTTTCTGAAATCGTGTGAATAAGAAAAACGGTAAAACTCAGGTTTTATCTAACACACAATACCCCAAAATACCACAATAAGGCTTTGATACCACTTGTTGTTAGCCGAAAGCGGAACAAATGTACTCACAACACCAAAATCACTCAAGACATATAATATTGCACTCAAAAACTTGATTTTTCAACAGCAGAAAGAATGGCATTATATAGCCTTCTACTAAACCTAAAGATAAACTAACAAGCCTAAAAATATTAGCAAGACCTTTAGAATAGGTCTTGGTCCTAGAGAATAGGGCTTATGACAGTGTTTAACACCCGGATCCTGGAGAGCATGCAAGGCTGCAAACACGAACAACAGCGCCTCCATAAGCTTCCCGATTAGCCTGCAAGTCCAGCGAATTGGTAGTTTGATCAAAATCTTTGGAAATGAGGAAATCGTCAGCCTCAGAGGGAAGGAAAAAACCGTCAAGATTGTCAAAGGTTAGCTTGAAATCTTAATTTTCATCAAATCCCAAATCCAAGGCCGTGAAATAAACAAAAGGGTCACCAGGGGCGACAAAATTGGCATCGAAGAAAAATGAGAGTTCAGAGGCGGAATTTGGAGGGAATCAAATTCAGAAGCGTAAGTAGTGGAATTAGAATTTTTATCATATGTAGAGACATCATCTTGATGTACGGCTGAAGTCACGTTTGTTGGTTGATCAAGAACCTCAGTGGTTAAGCAGTATTCCCAAATTGGATCTGAAGAATTTTTACTTTCATGTACAACATTTGCTTCTGATTCCTGCATTTTGATTCGACAATTTGACTTAGTATGATCTGGCTTTCCACAACGATGACACACCACTTTCACCTGACAATCTCGTTTAAAATGACTTGGTTTTCCACACCTGTATCAAGCTTTAAATGGCTTCTTTCACGATTTCTCACTTCTGAATTGATTCCAATTGCTTGATGAAGGTTTTGAATGAAAATTCTGTCTCCTTTGATCTTTGATATATAACACATTTTCTGACTTTGTAGAAAACTTGTTACTACTATTCATTTGCTTAATCAAGGCTTCCTGATTGTAAGGAAGATTCTTCCGTTCAATTAATGTAGGCTGGTTTGCCCGAGGAAACAAAGGGCATAAAATCTTTTTCTACCGTCTTTTTAGAGGACAAAATTGTCCAAAAATTGTCGGTGGACTGTAAAGGTTCAAGTCATTCATTGGATTGGAGTGTTATGTTTATCGGGTTCTCAATATTATGAAGAAAGGAGTTGTTGTATTTTTTTTTTTTATATTTATATTTAATATATCTCATATATTAAAATTAATGTGAAGACTTCAAATTAAATATATTTTTTAATTTATATTTAATATATTTCTTCAAAAAAAATTTCAACAAAACTAATCTTTTTAGTGTTATGGTTAGCTAAAAATGATATGTTCCAAAATTAATTAATTAAACTTTTTAATTAATCAATACTTTTCATTCTTAATTCATCTATTGATATAATTATTATATACAAATTTATCTAGTTGTTTATGATTGTAGTTGGGTCAAAAAGTATGTTTTACCCCTGTTATTACATCTTTCACTTTAAATACCACCAATTATTTAGTGAATAATTCGTTTATGATCCAACGATAGACTAAATCTCTATAAGGCCAGCAAGAGAGTAGCATCCTATTGTTCAAGTCCCCATTCAATACTTAATAAGATTACTCATCTATTTACCCTATATGAGAACTACTCATCTATTTACTCTATATGAGAAGAAGCAAATTTCATCTCAAAATTATGTCATGTCTATCTATTTGGTCAAGTTCCCAAAATAGTAGACACATTGAATAGGATATAAAAGTGGTTCTCACTCATGCAAATCAAAGGGCAAGCCCTCACACGCATGAGTTCCTCATAACTTACTCATGTTTAAGAGTGAGTCGCATATGATCATTTTGCCTTAATACAAACTTATTGTAACAATTACAAAGTGGGTTATATCAATAGTATTATCATAATAAAGTACCTAACTTGATAAACTTGAACATGATATTTATATATATTTTAGAGCATAAATCCCAACACCAAACCCAACCTGAACATGATACTCAGATATATTTTAGAGCATAAATCCCAATGCGAAGTTATTTATTGACGAAGAAGGGTTACTCACCAACCTCTTTTTCTTGGTTTTCTTTTCTTCTTCCTCTTCGTTTATCGGGTACGTTTCTTGACCTCCTCAACTCTTGCTTCCTTGATCAAAGCCGCTCTATTAATCACCACGAACTTGAGAGAATTGGTCTTACTCAAAAGGGTAAATTTTGAAAATGTCAAAGATAGCTTGATGCTCCTAATTCTCAACCTTCACATCATTCTTTAAAAATGTTTCTTAGGTTCCTAAAACTAAAATTGAATTTTTCTTTAAGGCTTAGATTGAAAATCTATTTTTCCTATACCATATCTTCAAAAACTCACTGGGCAATAAGGTTCGAGGCATTTTAAGGCTTCGAGCCCTTAAACACCATCCAGTTGAATTCACAACCAATGATTGCAAACCATATTGGGAACAAAACAGTTAATATAGAAGAGTTGATCCAATATAAATGTGCATATAATCTAGGCTTTACCTTTAATAGCCATCAAAGGCGTTCTAGTTTTAGCTTTTCATCACATCTTCTATACATATTATCAATAATGGAGTCTCAAAGAGAAGCAAGCTTGTTACTGTTTGCATTCTTTTTGTTACCATTAACATGCTTGAAATTGTAACTCCGTTCAAATTTCTTGATTATAGTGATCCAATAGATGACGTTAGTTCTCAATGTCAATTGACTCATCATGCATGCAAACCACCTCGAAGTCCTAATCCGATCAAACGTGTCACTAAAATTGAGGGAATAGAAGGCATTCAAAGGACGAGTTCCCTAGATAATACCGTTCGAATGACTGACACAATGATTGATATAGACAATTCTTGATGTGATTTATTATTATTTATTTGAATAATAGGGCAATATTTATTGTAAACTTAATTTATCTTTCTTCTAAAAAAAAAAAAAAAAAATTGACCAAAATTAAATAAGAAGGGAAGATATAATACTAGTCTAGATATAATATATGAATAGTAAAAAAAATATGGTTAGGGCTACAAAAGTGTTATGCTCATGCAAATTTAAGGGTAAGCCCACTTGAGTTCATAACACACTCATGATTAACAGTGAGTCATATGATTATTTTATGAAATATTAATCTTCTCAATTAATAAATTTATAAAGAGAGATTAAATATTTCGTGGTCCAGTCTTATACAAACTCATTATAACAATTACAAAGTGGGTTGTATCAATAGTGTTACTAGAATAAGGTACCAACCTGAACATGATATTCATATATGTCAATCACATTTGGTTAATGTAATAGCCCAAAAAAATAAATAATAATAATACAGTAACCGATACCTCTCTCCCCTCTCCCAATTTCTCACATCCTTTCATCGCGCCACACGATTCTTTCGCCGAGCGCTCTCTCAGACGTTTCCATGCTAGAATAATGGATTTAACAAAGGGAGAGGAAAAAAAAACAATAAAAAACAAAACAGAGAAGAAAAAGATTGCAGATACAAAACAGTAAAAAGAGTAAATAACATAACAGTAGATTTGAAGGGAGGGATAGAAAAATTTATCGTAATATCTTATTTTTATTGTAATTATTTAGATTTTTAATTATTATTATAGAAAAGGGATCAATAGCATTCTGATTTTATCAATAGCATTTTTTTTAAGAAAGAAAAAGGTAAGAATCCATTTAAATTGCCAAAAGAAAAACTAATTGTGAACCGAATTAGATGAAAAACAGAGTAAATACAAAGGGAAGAAAAGGGAAGATTTGGAGATTTAAACTATTTTTTAAAATGGTTTGTGTGAATACCATAATTATATCTTCTAGAAAAGAATAGGAGTAATAATAGAAAAGGAAATTTTAAATAGAACTCGAAGGAGAGGAAAAAGAGACCAGAGCTATAGGCTAGGCCCTGGGGAGGAGGGCTTGATGGGACTAGGGAAGACGAGCTCAAGCGCACAGGTCCGGATCTTGAATCGGATGATTCATTCTCTTCTTTTTCTTTTTGAAGGCAGGAGAGACACGCAAGGCATGCTTTTCTTTTTTCTTTTTATCCACTCCAAGGCGGCTTTCTTCCGACAACAAAAGTGATCAATTGTTGGGATAGTGTGAAGGGTGAGTCTATATACGAGATGGGCCGGGGCACAAGGATCCTGGTACTATCCAGGTGCGAAGAACCACGGGGGTGACTGAACTGATTGAACAAGGTAAAACATATTCAATTCATTCTCCTTGACTCCTCTAACACTCGAGTATTATAAAATATAGAGAATTGAACTTGAAATTGATGTCATGGGTTCACATAGGTTGACTTGGATGCAGAAGACAAAATCAAATTTTTATTCAAGGAAAATGGATGACACCATGAGAATGTTTGCTAAATTCACCACACCTAAATGTATCTGAAATTTTTCTATTTATAATCAAATAAATTACAAGGATATGAAATTTATAATCAAATAAATTACAAGAATATGGAAATAACAATAAATGTAAAGATACCTATGGTAAGAAGGCAAACCTCATAATAAAATATCAAATATGATATATATGGTAAACTATAATTTGGTACTAAATATCCTTGACACCCTCCGCAAGCTAAGCGGTGGATTTGAACAAACGTGAAGCTTGGATCTGAAAAATTCAAAGAGTGGTTGAGAAACACTTTTCGTAAAGATGTCAACATCCTGGTTCAGAGGAGGCATAGAGAAACACTTTCTTGCCATCGAAAACTGTAGAGGGATCGTCGATCAGCGACAATGCTGCCTTGGCTTCAGCGAGAATATGTCTAACCCATGAAGAAAGATTGTCGCTTAGAGACGATGTTGTCCTTAGCTCCGGCGAGAATATGTCTAACTCAAGAAGTAGAAGGGGGAAACCTAGAGCAAGGGACAAAGACAATGTTGAAGCCGTAAGGGTCGTCACATTGGGCGAATGAGCCAATTTTGGCAAGAAGGGTAGCCGAAAGAGTCGCCACATTAGGCGAAGGAGCCAATTTTGGCGAGAAGGGCGGCGATGACTTGGTTGGTGAAGAGGCCAGTGCGGCGCCCAGATTCCAAAGGTAAATCTCTGCAGAAGGTCGATAGGTTTCTCGAGATTCTGCATATTTTCGATGGGAACACTCATGAGGCTTATGAGGTTAGGGTTTCTATGAAGGATGAAGGGTTGGTTGGGAAGAAAATGAGAGAGACAATGTTGGCCAATGGAAACAGATTATGTTAGGAGAAGGTTAGATTATATGTACAAAGTATGGCGAAGGGTGATTTAGAGGTCAAAAGGTAGAGCCGAAGAGTAATCAATCGGCTCTATTTACTGCAGCCATTGAGACTACCCTTCGGTGTCAAAGCCAGTAGGGGTGGTGGGGAAGAATAATAGAGGATTCAAAAGCCATTGAAAAGAAAGGATCGGGGTAGTTAAATATGAATTTGATACCATGAGAATGTTTGCTTAATCCACCACACTTCGATGTGTGAAAGTTCTCTATTTATAATCAAATAAATTACAAGGATATGAAAATAACATAAATAGAAAGATACCTATGGTAAGAAGGCAAATATCTAGATTTGGTACTAAATATCAAATATGATATATATGGTAAACTATAATTTGGTACTAAATATCCTTAACACATCAGCTTAAATTAATCAAGTAAGCGACCTTACTATAGACAGTTATATTTGATGTTGACGCCCCATGGTTCTGCACGTGTCATATATATTGATATGTGTGAATTGTTTGTAAATCAATATGCTTATGATATGTTATGTATATGTTATGATATGTGGATTATATGATAATACTTACGGTACGTTGTGTTCAATGATATGATTGAGATATGATACGAGAGTGATGCATTAAACGTAAAGTAACAATATGAGTAAGATATGTTCATGGAACATTAATGTTAGGGTTCCTATCGAAATGCTATGGATATGAGAGATTGATAAAAACGATATGGTCACGATCGATTGATAAAAGAATACGATTAGGTTATGGGTAGAAAGGGATAAAATTATAATAGATTGATAGAACGATAGCGTTAAGATACGTCCCTGTAACGATATGACTAAGGTACGTTCATGTAGCGATATGACTGTGATATGTATAAGAACCTTAAGGCCATGTTAAATCAGGGAACGATATGACCATGAAATGCTTATGATATGATTATGATACGAAATGTGAATGACATATATATATATATATATATATATATATTGTGATATGATATGAAAGTGATATGAAATATGTTATGGTATGAGATACGGTGATAAATTGACATGTTTATGATATGATATATTGTAATGCGATATGTTATGGTATGAGATGTATAAGAGAAGATGTTATGTTAAAAGCATGGAACGTTATGTTATGTCTCTTAAATTGTATGTTTACAGCATGAGATGAATGACATGAAATCATGATAAATGACATGAAATATAACCTAATTAGAGTTGCATATGATATGAGAACTGAAAAATGAGAAATTATATGATATGAATGATAAACGATATGTGAAATGATATGAAAAATGATATAATACGTACGGAGCGCTAGTGGGGTCATATTAAATGATAATGAAAATGGAAAAATATTAGGACCTCATCATTATGTGTGCTCATGTATTGGGGGATACTCCTATTCCATCACGAGGGTACATGCGTACACCACAAGGCAGGTGAAGTATCATTGTATTTTACATAATGCTATCGTGACAGTTACTAATTCTAATGGGTGTCTGGCATAAGGAGCTACCAATGCAGGCTCACCCGACAAGAAAAGGGGCCCAGCAGTGTGCGAACTATATGGTGAATTAGGATAATACCATAGGAAAAGAGACTGATAATAGGTCTCGTCATTGCATTTGTATGTTCTTGCATTTAACACCCAATAGTGGGGTCACTTAATATTTCTTAAATTACTGAAGCCACGAGCTACCTCTATCCCTAGTTAAGGCAATACATTTCTGTATGGCTGATGACGATGTCGCAACTCGAGATCATGACACATGCATAAGGTACTCGTATTTATTTTCTTAGACTTAGGTTAGAATATGATGTTTTTAATTTAAACGTTTATTTATTTTATTTAGTCTTTTGATGTATCGTTTTTAAAGGTGTTTTCAAAACATGCATGTTAACGACTTTGCTTTAAGATGAATGTGACGTTTTATGAAAATTTGAAGGAAGTATTTCTTCAATCAATGTTCATGATATGTATACAGTAGCGACCTTAAATTAAATAAACAATTTCGAGTCATTACATTTAAAATTACATTAATAACTTTGTATTTTTCATACATGAGATAATATTAAATTATAAATAAAATAATCAAATTTAATATTGAAAACTATTAGATTTTAGAGCATAAATCCCAACACCTATCACATCTACGTAGGTCGAGAAATTGGTCTCTACACGAAGTTATTGATTGACGAAGAAGGATACCCACCAACCTCCTTTTCTTTATTTTCTCTTCTTCCTCCTCCTCGTTTAGGGTATTCTAGACCTTATCACCTTGCTTTCTCAAGGAAGCAAACTTACTATTTCATATTTTTTTTGGATTTTTTTAACGATAAAAGTCAATTTATCCTTCTAGATGTTTCTTGGGCTCCTCAGCTCTTGCTTCCTTCATCAAAGCCGCTACAATAATCACCACGAACCTAAGAGAATTAGTCTTACTTCTCTTTAACTTGAGCTTATCAACCATTAGGTCGTTATTGAAAAATGTTTCTTTGGTTCCTAAAATTAATATTGAGTTGGTCCTACTGAATTAATTTTTGTTCGAGGGTTATAATGAAAAAAAAAAAAAAAAAAAAGAAGTAGCAATTTGGTTCTCGGTTTGATTAAGTCTCTCCTCAAATTAGAGACATGGTTGGATAGCTCTTTACTTTCCTAAGTGGCTTCCATGTTATGTCATCGAAACTATTTTTAAATTTCCTAATTTTCTGAGTTAATTGGTCTAAATTCTTTTTTCAATTTATTTTTTTCTATAACCTTTCTTTTGAAGGGTAGATTTTTGCTCCATACTTAATTAAAAATCATATAATTTTATTAAAAATTATAAAATTTACTATTTAAAAATTAGTAAAATTTACTATTTTGTCATTCTCTTATTTTCAACCTATTTTGGGCTCATTATAATTATAAATGTAATTTAAATAATAGTAAACAAAATTCTCACCATTCACAACAATTCACAACCAATGCAAACAATATTTGGAACAAAACACTTAATATAGAACAATTGATCCAATATAAATATGCACATTATCTAGGCTTTACCTTCAATAGCCATCAAAGGCGTTTTAGTTTTAGCTTTTCATCACATCATGTATACGTATTATCAATAATGAGCGTCTCAAAGAGAAGCATACAAAATTCTCATGTAGAGATGTAATGACCCGACTTAACGTTATAAGCAGCGGTCAGGACCGTTATGAAAAATATTGTGATTTATTTGGAAAAGAATGAAAACCAAGCAAAACGATCATTTATTAGAAATCAAGTGCAGGGTACCCCTTTGAAAATTTAAAAAAACAATGTTGCGTAAAGATATTCAAAACAAAGTAGGAAATTTAAAATCAAAAGGAAATATGGTGTGACCTACTAGTTCACACAAACTAGGCGTCCACAACATAGTTTAGATTAATAACAAAAGTGCGGAAACATTTCTCCCACAAAATGAGACTATAAAAAAACATAAAAATCCTTGAATCGCCCCGTTACTGACTTTGGCATCCTACTCGTCACCTCTGTGCCATAGCTTCGCTTGAAAAATCATTTTAAAAATAGGATGAGTATAAAAATACTCAGTAAGAAACTCCCCTATTGGGTCAAATACTCAGCAACAGATTAACTCCCCTATTGGGGTCAAATACTCCGTAGCAGATTTGAATAATTTTGGATCAGTGGATGCAAGAAGAGCATAAATAAGTCCAGATGAGCCCAAAATACCAAGATTTGCTCGATGAGAGTCTTGAATATACCACCTTTGGCTCATGTGATCATAGGATGAGAGCCTAAAGAAGAGGAATCAACAGTAGGTTCAATAGAGGTCGGATTAGAAGTTGAGGGTGTCAAGCGGAACCTACACAGACCCATCCACAAGGTTAGAACAAATATCACACAGGGATGAACTGGATCAAGGAATGTGCAGTGGTAGGGGGGGTTAAATCAATATGATAAAGATGTGGTTCCAAGAAATTTGAAATATGAAGAGAGGAAAGAGCTTGGGCCTAGGAGCTAGGGATAATAGGAAAGTGAGTTTCATCAAATTGAGCATGACAGGTGATATATAGCTTAATGGTGGCGAGATCAAGACAGCGGAACCCTTTATGAGCAGGACTATAACCCAAAAAAAATACAAGGAATGCTGCAGGGAGAAAGCTTATTAGGCATATAATCACGCAAGTAAGGATAAGCATGACAACCAAAGGGATGAAAATTGTCATAATGCGGAGAGTAGTCATAGAGGAGTTCAAAGGGTGACTTACCTTCAAGAAGTGGAGTAGGCAACGGGTTGATAATATAAGCTGCAGTGCTGAAGGAGTCAACCCAAAATCGAGGAGAAAGATGGGAGTAAAAGAGAAGGGTCAAGCCAGTCTCAGTCACAATGACGGTGTTTTCTCTCGACACGATCATTTTGAGTAGGTGTATATGGACAAGAGAGTTGATGGTGGATGCCAGCAGTACGTAAATGAGTTTTGAAACAAGTGTTAGTAAATTCGGTTCCTCCATCACTTTGAAATACCTTGATACGAGAAGAATATTGATTTTCCACAAATTTTTGAAATTGAAGAAAAATATCAAAGAAATCAAATTTAAATTTTAAAGAGTAAAGCCAAGTGAATCGAGAAAAATCATCAATAGAAATAACATAGTAAAGAAAACTCGAATTTGATTCGACGGGGGAAGGACCCCAAAGATCACAATGAATAAGATCTAACATGAGATGACCTACATTCATTGCGGGAATAAGGCAATCGATGACTTTTCGCAAGCTGACAAATACTACATAGCCATGGAGAAGACAATAAAAACGTAAGAGAAAGATGACATTTTCTGTTTAAAAAAGAAATAACAGAATGATTCACATGACCCAGACGAGCATGCCATAAATCATATGAAACACGTAAAGATTTGTTTCTAAGGACTGAAATAAAAGTAGAGTTGTCGCGCTCCAGCACATATAACCCTCCATCTCTTTTACCAGTTGCCACCACCGTTCCAATTTGACGATTCTGAATAGTAAGAAGATTATTAGTAAATGTAATAGAGAGAGGAAAATCAGACCTTAATTTACTGATTGAAAGAAGATTTTTAGTGAGATGAGGGACAACCAACACATCTAATAAGTGAATATTTAGAACAAGAGAAAGAGTACCGGTGTGGGTAATGGGTAGGGATGCATCGTTTCCTACGATCACAGAGTCCTTACCCATGTAATTTTTAGACTAATCCAAAATAGATGGGTTGACGGTCATATGGGTGGAAGCCTCAGTATCTAGAAACCAATAAGTAGCATCGGGTCCAACAATAGAACAGGACGTGTTGAAGTCTTCAGCAAGGTGAGCAAATTAGGTCGAACATACCATTGGTTGCAGCGGTCAACATAATGGCCCTCTTTGCGGCATATTTGGCATTAAGGTGGTCGATGACCCTGACCTGAGTGGGTTCGTCTTCGATTGGAAGAGTTATTTTTGTGGAAATAAGAACGACCTCGCTGGTTGGTAGAGGAAGCATGGTGACTTCCATGGGTGCGACCATGATTAGTGGCTGTGAATGTTGTAGGAGTGGAGTCAAAGGACTCAAGGGAGCGTTGAAACAACTCACAACTTTCACCTTTAGAGACTAAATCTGAAAACAGGGGATAGGGGTGAGAGCCATTTGAGCAGTAGAAAAAGCTGAAAAATCGGTGTCGAGTCCACGAAGGAACCAATGCACTTTATCAATGTCCTCGACAGGTCTGCCAATGGCATGAAGTTGGTCACAAATTGTTTTGAAGGCACGAGCATACTCAACAATAGGTTTGGTGCCACGTTTCATCAGCTGCAAGTCATTTTTGAGTCTCAGTTCATGAGTTTTCAAATGATGGCTAAACATAGTTTCTAATGCAAGCCAAACATCACATGCAGTAGAGAGACCAATGATGACAACAATAGCTTCCTCAGTGAGAGAGGAGAGCAGAAGATAGAGAAGTCGTTGATCGGCTGCTCTCCACGTCAAATATTTGGGGTTGAGTGTTGAGGAGGTTTGTCGTTCAAAGCGAGGTCGTGGCCATCAACATAGGCCAACATGTCTTGACGCTCAAGGAGAGGGAGAAGTTGGCTTTTCCAAAGAACATTTGGAGGAAGAAAGCTTGATGGTGATCATATGGATTAAGAGTGTTGAAAGGAAGAAGATGATAGAGGATTCAGAAGCCATAGAGAAGAAAGGATAGAGTTGTTAAACCGAAAGGGCTCTGATACCATGAAAATATTTGCTGAAACCACGACATCTTAATGGTGGTAAAAGTTATCTATTTATAAAAGTTTGGGTCAGATTCATAATTTCTAAATCATCGATTTTCGCCACCTCAAACACGCTCGAGTCAATCTAAGTCATTGAATGACCTCATAGTAGACCTATAAGTCTTAAGGTGGCTTCCCTGATTATGTCTTCGAGACTATTTTTAAGTTTCCTAATTTTGAGAGTTAATTTGTCTAAATTCCTTTTTCAATTTATTTTAATATTTATTTTTTCTATAAACTTTATTTTGAACGTGTAGAATTTTGCTCCAAAATTAAAAATCATACAATTTTATTAAAAATTATAAAATTTACTTTTTTGTCATTCTCTTATTTCAACCTATTTTGGGATTGATAACGTTATAGACTTAATTTAAAACCAAATGCAAACAATATTTGGAACAAAACACTTAATATAGAAGAGTCCATACAATATAAATGTGCTTTACCTTTAATAGCCATCAAAGCCATCTTAGTTTTAGCTTTTTATCACATCTTCTATACGTATTGTCAATAATGGGCGTCTCAAAGAGAAGCATGCTCGTTACTGTTTGCATTCTTTTTGTTATCATTAACATGCTTGAGATTATAATTCATGCCAAATTTCTTGATTATAGTGACCCAATAGTTGACGTTAGCTCTCAATGTCAATTGACTCATCAAACTTGCAAACCACCTCGAAGTCCTAATCCGATCAACATTAAAAGTGGGGGAATGGAAGGCATTCAAAGGACAGATTCCCTAGACAATACCGTTCGAATGACTGAGACCAAGAATGATATAGACCATCCTTGATGTGATTTATCATTATTTATTTCAACAATAGACCGAGAGTCAAATATTTATCTGTATATTTTATATATTGTTATTTCTTCTAAATAATAAAAAAAAAATTGACGGTTTAAAATAAAATTAATATTAAGGATATAATTTTGTTCTAATAACTATTTTATTTATTACCTAGTCTAGATAGAAGAGGAGAACATATTTAATATATGAGATATATTAAATCTTAATTTGAATACTTTAAATTAAATATATCACTTCAAATTTTTTCTTTTAATTAAATGGATCTTTTTAATATTAGTATGAGATGTTATGAACATACAAATTATAAACTTCCTAAGTTATAAAATTAATTTTCATTACTATAAATCTCGTATGCATTATAGAATAAATTGTGTCTATTGATATAATGATTACATACAAGTTCATCCTCTTCAAGTTGCTTATGATTACAGTTCGGCCAAAAGTTTGTATTACCCTTATAATTATATCTTTGACTTTAAATACCACCCATCATTTAGTGAATAATTTGTTTATGATCCAAGATAGACTAAGTCTCTCTCAGGCCAGTGAGCGAGTAGCACACTATTCTTCAAGTCTAGTCTTTTTAAGTAACACATTTAAAAAGACACAACAAAAGACTAAAAAAATAAATAAATATTTAAATTAAAAACATCCTATGCTAGCCTAAGATAGAAGATAAATGCGACTACCCTATGCATGTGTCATGGTCTCGAGTTGTGATGTCGTAGTTAGCCGTATAGGAATGCCTTGCCTTAATCTGAAATAGAGGTAGCACGTGGATTGAGTATTTTAAGAAATATTCAGTAAGTGACCCCACTATTGGGGGTTAAATGCAAGAACATGCGAATGCAATGACGAGATCTATCATATCAGTCTATTTTTCCTACGATACTATTCTAATTGGGCAACTTGGGCAACTTGGACCACATACTCTACACACAACCCATACGAGCGGGTATGAACTCACTAGACAGTTTGCACACCGCTGGGCCCCTTTTCTTGCGTACGAGCCTTCTCTGGTAGCTCTCCTTCTGCCGACACCTATTAGAATTAGCAACCGTCACGGAAGCATTATGTAAAACATAATGATACTTCGCCTGCCTAGTGGATGTATGCGTCTGTACCCTCATGATGGAATAGGGGTATCCCCCAATGCATGAGCACACGTAATGCATGAGGTCCCAACATTTTTCCATTTTCATTATCATTTAATACAACCCCGTTAGCATTTTGTACATATCATATCGTTTTTCGTATTGTTTCAGATATTTTTCATCATTCATATCATATCATTTCTCACTCTTCAATACTCATATCATACATAATTCTAACGTGGTTATATTTCATGCCATTTATCGTGATTTCATGTCATTCATATCATGTTGTATACATACAATTTAAGAGACTAACATAACGTTCTATGCTTTTAACATAACATTTCATCATATACATATCATACCATAACCTATTGCATCACAATGTATCATATCATAAACATGTCAATTTATAGCATATCTCGTACCATAACATATTTCATAGTATAAGACAATATATATATATATATATATATATATATCAGTCATTCACATGTCTATCATAATCATATCATGTTGTAAACCCTTCGTGGTCATATCGTTCCCTAACTTATCATAGTTGTAACGTTCTTATACCTATCACAGTCATATTGTTACCTGAACGTACCTTAGTCATATCATCACAGAAATGTATCCTAACGCTATCGTTCTATCAATCTATCACAAATCTATCCCTTTCTATCCATAACCTAACCGTATTATTTTATCAATCTCTCATGTCCATAGTACTTCAGTATGTAACCTAACTTTAACGTTTCATGAACGTAGTGCATCCTTCTGATATCCTATCTCAAACATATCAGTGAACACATCATATCATAATTATTATCATACAATTCACATATTATAACATATACATAACATATCACATGATGGTGTTAATATGACACATGCGGAAGCAATTTGGATCTTAGGCACTCTAAGTATATCAATTATAGTAAATTAGCTAGTATGTTCAAAAACATTAAAAATAAATGAGTTTGAATACTAACCTTTTGTCGCTCAAGTTTCTTTTTCCTCACGAACCGGTTTCGAACCACCACTAGTGTCTTCTTCACTATTCTCCGGTCTTAGAACGAGCTTGTGGAATTCCATGAGTGACTAAACTTAGGAGAGATTTAGTATATATGAAGAGAGAGTTTGTGAGATTTTTTTTTGAAGGTTTTTCCCTTTTTTTTTTTTCAACCTTCCATGTACCATGATTACTCTATTTATAGAGTGATGTTTGCCGGTTCATGCAAATTTGAGATCACCAAATTTTGAGTGCCAAATTTTGACACTCAAAATTCCACTCAAATGTTTGGGATTATGTGGCAAGCATGCAAGTTTGAGTTCACCAAATTTTGACATCTCAAAATTCCACTAATTCAAACATGGTTTTTCCATTAAATGAGGTCAACATTTTGACTTTCTTCATTTTGATTCAACAATTAATTTGAATAATTAATTTCAATTAAAGTATTAATCATTTAATATTAATTCAAATGTCAATCCCAATCAATTTTGACATATATTTCATTAAGATATTTAAATCTATTTAAATATCTCAGATTCTCTTTTTGTTTAATTCGTAAATAAAACAAAAATGCGGTTAAATATATCGTATATATGTAGCACATATTCCCTAATTTGAATTCGAACACTTCGAACTCACTCGTCACACTATTCTATGGTTTAGTCTGATATGAGCTAGCAGAGGGACCTAATGGACCTATAGATCATGGGCTCTAACGATCCAAGATTAACCGGTTAAACTCATTAACCTTGTTAACCAACATTCGTTAACTACTAGGACACTCCACTATAGCCTAGTAGTTGCACTCCCCTCACTATAGATATATTTTTATCCATTTGATATAACCATGATTAGTAAGTCGATCATTCACAAGTTGTTCGTAACTAGAGCTGGGTCAATTTACCATTTTACCCCTGAAGTTACTTCTTGTTCCTTATGTCTCACTGATTCTCTAATGAACAATTGGTTTGTGGTTCAACTAGTAAACCGAATCCCTCTCAGGCCAATGAGAGGGTGGGGCCCCTTGTTGAAGACCTAGAGTCAGTGCTTAAGAAAACTACCTCTCTTCTATCCCTAAAAGTGGGTAGGAGTGAATTCCATTTTGTACCCCACGTCCCCAGCCATTCACCCAGTTTTACTCTTGAAATGGGAGGCCTATTGAGTTTGCGAACTTAAGCCACTCTCACCCATGCAAATCTAAGAATAATTCCGAATAAACGTGAGTTCATGGTTAGCTCAGGATTAAAATCGAGTTACCTAGGTCATCGAATGAAAAAAAAATCAGTCTCAACAGTAAGCGATATTATAAAGTGAGAGTGATTTTCTTCATGGTCCGATCTTATGCAATACTCATTGTATAGGACGCCCCCACTCACATGTCTCCACATGTACAATTTAGTGATCACATTGTTTATGTCATATACAAAAGTGAGCCGCATCCATAGTGTCCCCAAGATAAGGTACTCAGCCTTATTCCTGTACTAGAGATCATTTTAACTATATACTTGAACTTGATCCACTCTTATGTCTCTACATATAGTTCAAGTAATCATACTATAGTCAGAGTGTTCTTAGTTTATTAGATTTAGATTAATAATCGTAAAGTTCATTTCATTCAATAACCATCTTTACTGAATAAACAACCATAATAACTTTATTGAAAATAAAATATGTTTTTGTTTACGAACTATGAGTTTTAGGACATAAAACTCAACATCACAAGAATTCGATCCACAAACAATTCTCACATTTCAATATATATGACACGTACATAACCATTGGGCACGTGTCAGCATCAAATATAACCATGCCAATAGTAAGGTCACTTACCTAGTTAGCTTAGGCTGATGTCCCGACGTTATCCTTAATGAAAGTCCATTAAATTCCAAGTCAACTTATGTGGGTCAATGACATCAGTTTCAAGTTTGAACTTTTACAAAATTATTTCTCTAATTTATATTAGTCCATGCATTATACTTCATGCAAACGTTAGAATTTTTGCATGAGTTAAGTCTTGAAATATTTATATATGTTTGTTATAGTATTATTTTCATACAAACCATTTAATACCCTTTAACATTTTCCAGATAATTTCAATTATATTCACAATCTTTCAAAATCTTCCCTCTCTATCTCTTGGTGTTTCCCCTTCATTTAATTATATTCACAATCTTCCCTCTCTATGTGTTTAGGTCTTTCAACAATCTTTTAATCAATTCTTACATTAGCTTTAATCCTTCATTCAAAACTAACTAATTATAACCAAATTAATAAATTAATATCATTAAATAAAATAAATTTGAACCTTTTTGTTTTTTTGGTTTGTTTTTGGAGGGAAGATGAAATTTGGACACGTTAAATCTGCTTAAACAGGTAAATGGCTAAATACAACTAAATAATTGGATAAAAGAAAAAAGAAATCTGAGATATAACTTACAGAGAAATCTCTCTCCCATCTGGTAGGAACTGAGGTGAGTTGAGGAGAGATTATTGGAGAAAGGGATGAAGGGGAGAGGAGGGAAATAATTGTTTTTATTTGTTTATTTATTTTGTTGCCTGACAACGTAAGTCTCCAAAATAGTAGACATATTGAATACACTACAAAAGGGGTTCTCAGTTCTTAATATAATTCCTCAATGGATAAAAAATGTAGCACCTTGGTTCTGTGGTTTGATCAAGTCTCTCCTCAAATTAGAGACATGGTTGGGTAGCCCTTTACTTCTCCGTTAATAGCTCCATAGTCACCCATGCTAATGTTGTTTGAATCTTCATATATCATTATTTAAAAAGTTCGGGTTAGATTCATAATTTCTAGAACATCGATTTTTGGCCACAGACACCCTCGAGTCAATCTAAGTCAATGGATGGCGTCATAGCTGACCTAAAGTCTTAGGTAACTTACTTATTTTAATATTTATTTTTTATTATAATTCTTCTCTTTATTTCCATGGTCCTTCTAGATTTTTGCTCCATATTTATTAAAAACATACAATTTTATTGAAAATTATAAAATTTACTCTTTGTCATTTTTTTATTTTTCATCTATTTTGAGTGAATTTTAGTTTTTAAACCTTAGGAAAGAATGAAAAAAGGGAAAATAATAGTAAACAAAATTCTGGTCTTAGCTTAAATCACAACCAAAGATTGCAAACCATATTTGGAACAGAACACTTAATATAGAAGAGTTGATCCAATATAAATGTGCACGTTATCTAAGCTTTACCTTCAATAGCCATCAATAGCGTTTTAGTTTTAGTTTTAGTTTTTCATCACATCTGTCTATACGTATTATCAATAATGGGAGTCTCAAAGAGAAGCATGCTCGTTACTGTTTGCATTCTTTTTGTTATCGTTAACATGCTTGAGATTGTAACTCCGTCCAAATTTCTTGATTATAGTGATCCAATAAATGACGTTAGCTCTCAATGTCAAAGGACTCGTCAAGCTTGCAAACCACCTCGAAGTCCTAATCCGATCAAACGTATCACTGAAATTGGAGGAATAGAAGGCATTCAAAGGACGAGTTCCCTAGATAATACCGTTCGAATGATTGACACCAAGAATGATATAGACAATCCTTGATGTGATTTATCATTATTTATTTGAATAATAGACCGAGAGTCAAATATTTATCTATATATTTTTCATTATTGTTTTAGTAAACTTAATATATCTTACTTCTAATTAAAAAAATTGATGTTTAAAATTAAATCACAATGACAGATACAAAATTAATTAATTAAACTTTTTAATTAATCAATAATTTTCATTAATTACCAAGTCATTTCATTGAACTGTTATGCATGATAGAATGAATTGTGTGTATTGATATAATTATTACAGACAAGTTTATCATTTTCGAGTTGTTTATGTTTATAGTTGGGGCAAAAGTCGGTTTTACCCCTATAATTACATTTTTCACTTTAAACACCACCAACCCTGTAGTGAATAATTCGTTTATGATCCAATGATAGACTAAGTCTAGGCGAGCGAGAGAGTATATGGAGTAGACATATTCAATGGGATAAAAAAGTGGTTCTCACCGTGCAAATCAAAGGGTAAGCCCTTACATACATGAGTTCACAACTCACTCATGTTTAAGAGTGAGTCGCATATGATCATTTTGCCTTAATACAAACTCATCGTAACAATTATTATGAAGTGGGTTATATTAATAGTGTTATCATAATAAAGTACCCAACTTGAACCTACATGATATTTATATATGTCTATCACATACCGTTCAAGATTTATTATAAATAAAACATTAGATTTAGAGCATAAATCCGAACACCTATCACATTTATGAAGGTCGAGAAATTGGTTTCATCCAAACTTGTTCACTCTACGCGAAGTTATCTATTGACGAAGAACGATTACTCACCAACCTACTTTTCTTGGTTTTATTTTCTTCTTCCTCTTTGTTAGGGGTTCTAGACCTTATCACACCGTGCTTTCTTAATGAAAGCAAATTTACTCCGTTCCAGACACCTATGCCAATTTTGTTTGAATCTTCATAAATTTTTTATCGGAAAAGTTTGGGTTCGATTTATAATTTCTAGAATATCAATTTTCGCCGCCGCAAACACCTTCGGGTCAATCTAAGTCATTGGATGACCTCATGGTTATAACGACCCAAAATTTTCTGCTTAATTTAAGGTCGCTACTGTATACGTACCATAAACATTGAATGCGGAAGATTTCATTTAAATTCCATAAAACAAAACACAGTCATTGACTTACGTGTTTCAAGAACATCTTTAAAACGACACAACAAACGACTAAATCAAATATAAGAGTTTAAGTAAAAACATCATATTTTAGCCTAAGTCTAAGAAAATAAATACCACTATCCTATGCATGTGTCATAGTCTCGAGTTGTGATGTCGTCGTCAATCGTACAGGAATGACTTGAGTATTTAAAAAAGTACTCAGTAAGTGACCCCACTATTGGGATTAAATGCAACAATCACATGCAAACGAAATGATGGGACCTATCTTTCAATCTGTCTTCCTACGGTGTTGTTCTAACGGGTAACTTGGACGTGTACCATATACTCTACACACTGCCCATACATGCGAGTATGGGCTCACCAGTCAGTTCGTACACCGCTGGGCCACTTTCCTTGTCCGACGAGCATACTCTGGGAGCTCCTTAGGCAGAACACCCGTTAGAACTAATCACCTTCACGACAGCACTATGCAAACATAACGATCGTTGTCCTGTCATTGGATGTACGCATTCGTACCCTCGTGATGGAATAGGGGTATCCCCCAAATGCATGAGCACACATATTGCATGAGGTCCCCCAATATTTCTACTTTTATCATTAATGAATATAACCCCGCTATCATCTTTCATGCTTAACATGTCATTTCTCATTTTCAGTCTACGTATCACACATAATCCTAACGGGGTTACATTTCATTTCATTTGTCGTGATATCATGTCATCCATAACATGTTGTATACACAATTTAGAAAGTATAACATAACGCTCCATGCTTTTAACATGTCATTTCATAACGTGCAATTCATACAACAATTACCTCAATGGTCACACAAAACAATCTAAACATGACACATCACATCACAATATATCGTATCATAAACATTGAGTATCGTAAACACTTCGTGGTCATATCGTTCCCTAACTTATCATAGCCTTAGTGTTCTTATACTTATCACAGTCATATCGTTACGTGAACGTACCTTAGTCATATCATCACAGGAACATATCCTAACGCTATCGTTCTATCAATCTATCACAAACCTATCCCTTTCTACCCATATCCTAACCATATTCTTTCATCAATCTCTCCTATTCATAGCACTCTGGTATGTAACCTAACTTTAACGTTTCATGAACGTATCTTACTCTTATCGTTACATTTTGTTTTGTGCATCCTCCTCGTATCCTATTTCAAACATATCCTTGAACACATTGTACCACACTTATTATCATACAATTCACATATTATAACATAACATAAACATAATATAAACATACTGATTCACAGATAATTCACACATATCAGTATATATGACACGTGCAGAACCGCAAGCACGTGTCAACATCAAATATAACTATGCTGATAGTAAGACCACTTACCTGGCTAGCTTAAGTCGTTGTCACGAATAGATCTTTAATGAAAGTTCGATTCCCTCCTTTGAAATTCAAGTCAACCTATGTGAGCCCATGACATCCATTCCAAGTTTGAGCTCTACAAAATTATTTCTCAAATTTACGTGGGTCCTTTGTTAAAAGTTTTGAAATGTTATGTATCTATAATTTTATTTTTATTAAAAATCTTATTTTCCATGATTACTGTTGTATAAAAAAGAGTAGATACAACTATTTAGTTATTCTCGGCTTTACTACTCTCTGTATTTACCTTTCTCTATATTTAGTTTGTGGTTTTTAATTTCTTAATCTTCTTTTTATAGGTGGCCTTTAAATTTTGTTCTCATGTATTCCAAATTTCTAATGAATCTCTATTTCCAAATATTTACTTATCTCACTAATATCACATGGCTTGAGTATTTAAACAAACACTCAGTAAGTGACTCCACTATTGAGGTTAAATGCAACAATCACATCACATGCAATGAAATGATGGGACCTTGGGGTTAAATGCAACAATCACATTACATGAATGTCTTACTTTAACCGGAAAAAATGTAATAGCACATGGCTTGAGTATTTAAAAAAATACTTCCCCACTATTGGGGTTAAATGCAACAATCACATGCAATGAAATGATGGGACCTATCTTTCGTTTCGTTCCCTACGGTGCTGTCATAACGGGTAATTTTTTACGTGTACCATATACTCTACACACAGCCCATACGTGCGAGTATGGGCTCACCAGTTAGTTCGCACACCGCTAGACCACTTTCCTTATCCGGTGGGCATACATACTCTAGGAGCCCCTTATGTTGGAACCCGTTAAAACTAGTAACCATCACGGCAGCGCTATGCAAAGCATAGCGATCGTTGTCCTGCCATTGGATGTACACGTCCGTACCCTCGTGATGGGATAAGGGTATCCCCCAAATGCATGAGTACACATAATGCATGAGGTCCCAAAACTTTTCCATTTTCATTATCCTTTAATACAATCCCGCTAGCATTATGTGCCTATCATATCATTTTTCATATCGTTCATCATTCATATCATAATTCTAACGGGGTTATATTTCATGTCATTCATATCATGCTGTATACACACCATTTAAGAGACCTAACATAACGTTCTAAGCTTTTAACATAACATTTCATCATATACATATCATAGCATGACATATTGCATCACAATGTATCATATCATAAACAAGTCATAATGTAAACACTTCGTAGTCATATCGTTTTCTAACTTATCATAGCCTTAACGTTTTTATACCTATCACAGACATATCATTACGTGAACGTACCTTAGTCATATCATCACAAGAACATAACCTAACGCCATCGTTCTATCAATCCTATCGTTATCGTTCTATCAATCTACCACAAACCTATCCCTTTCTATCCGTAACCTAACCGTATTCTTGTCATCAATCTCTCTTATCCATATCACTCCGGTATGTAACCTAACCTTAATGTTTCATGAACGTATTTTACTCCATCGTTACATTTCGTTTTGTACATCCTTCTCGTATCGTATCTCAAACATATCCTTGAACACATCGTACTGTAATAATTATCAAATAATTCACATATTATAACATATACATAACAAATAAGAAACATATTGATCCACAGACAATTCACATATATCAATATATATGACACGTGCAGAACTAAGGTGCACGTGTCAACAGCAAATATAACCATGCCGATAGTAAGGTCACTTACCTGGCTAGCTTAAGTCGTTGTCACGAATATATCTTTAATGAAAGTTCGATTCCGTCCTTTGAAATCCGAGTCAACCTATATGAGCCTATGACATAAGTTTCGAGTTTGAACTCTACAGTATTATTTCTCTAATTTACATTGGTCTATTGTTAAAAGTCTTGAAATGTTATATATCTATAATTATATGTTATATATCAATAATTATATTTTTATTAAAAATCTTATTTTTCATAGTTACGATTGTATAAGAAAGTAGATACAGCTATCTCAAGTTATTTTAGGTTTTACTACTCTCTGTATTTACTCTCTGTATTTACCTTTCCCTCTATATTTAGTTTATCGTTTTTAATTCCCTAATTTCTTTTTTTTATCTGTGTATTTACCCTATTTATTTACTTTTCCCTCTATCTTTAGTTTTTGGTTTTTAATTCCCTAATCTTCTCTTTTTTTTATCTGTTGCCTTTTAATTATGCTCTCATGTATTCAAAATTTGTGTTTTTAATTCCCTAATCTTTTTCTATCTGTAGCCTTTTAATTTTGTTCTTATATATTCCAAATTTGTAATGGATCTCTGTTTCCAAATCTTTCCTTATTTTAGGGTTTCCTAAGTTTTTTTGGCCATTCTATTTTTAATTTATTCATTTTGCTACTGATAAAAAAAATATAATCTAATATCACTAATCTGACAAAAATTTAATCTAATATTACTAATCTGACGTGATTTACTAGAATCGTATAAATGATTGACATTTAGTTTCTAACTCAAAGCTGACGATTGTAATAATCCAATGAAGATCTAACTATAATTGGTTATGATTTCTAAAAAAAAATAGGATAAAAGAAAATGATAATTTAATATATACGTAAATCTCCAGTGAATCTCAACTGGGCTAAAGGTCATTCTCATTTTTTTTTTTACTAAGTAAATTTGACTATTATTGTTTTTTCTTTTCTTTTTGCTTTGTAGCGTAATGATGGGTTGAGGAAAGATAATTGTGGGAATGGATAAGAGGTTAACGGGGAAAATGTTGTTTTTTTATAATTAATCATTATTATTTTAACTTTTTTTTTATAATTATTTGTATTTGTTTATTTATTTTTGGGCTATTACATTATATACCTCTAAAAGAAACTTTTGTCCCCGAAAGTGTTTTAATCTTGGAATATACTAATGGACCTGATTAGTGTGGAGGATGTACTTTGTTTTAGACGAGAGTCAACTTCTTTAAAAATTAGAAAATTTATTTTTTTATTTTTATTTTTATTTTTTGTCATTTTCTTATTTCCTATTTTGGGAAAATTATAATTAGAGATGTAATTTAGAACGTGTGTAAAAAAAATAGGAATCAAATTCTCATCCAGATGAATTCACAACCAATCAATGCAAACTGTATTTGGAACAGAACACTTATTATAGAACAGTTGATCCAATATAAATATGTACTAAGCTTTGTATAGTTATCAAAGACGCTTTAGTTTTAGCTTTTCATCACATCGTGTATACATATTATCAATAATGGCCGTCTCAAAGAGATTACTCGTTAGTGTTTGCATTCTTTTTGTTATCATTAACATGCTTGAGATTGTGACTTCGACCAGATTTTCTGATTATGGTGATCAAATAGTTGACGTTAGCTCTCAATGTCACTCGACTCAACGAGCTTGCAAACGATCTCGAGCTACTAATAGGTTCAGAAGTATCACTAGAATTGGAGAAGTGTCTACGATGAATTCCCTAGACAATACCGTTCGAATGATAGACACCAAGAATGATATAGACGATCTTTCTTAAGCTTTGTGACGGTAGAATATTCAATATTTACATATCATGATGTGATTTAGAATATTCAATATTTACATATTCATGATGCGTATGTTTTATTTGAATAATAGACCGAAGAGTCAAATATTTATTTAAAATTTTAATTTATTTTTAATGTTTCCCATAATAATTCACATGGGGGAGGACATCATTCTTATAATCAGCCATTTCGAGATATATTCTTATTCTTTAGCATAAACGACTCTTATTGTAGTTGGAACTTACACGTACGTCTCACCTTATCAAATTAGTTGTCATTCATTAGGTCACTGGATTTGAAATGTAATGCCTCATACCCAGAATTCAAATCAGCGTTCGAATCTAAATTAGACACCTAATAACTCCGACATTCTCTTACGTCCTCTCGGACATGGACAGTTTATCTAATACCCAGAATTCAAATCAGCGTTCGAATCTAAATTAGACACTTAATAACTCCGACATTCTCTTACGTCCTCTCGGATATGGACAGTTTACCTAATACCCAGAATTCAAATCAGCGTTTGAATCTAAATTAGACACCTAATAACTCCGACATTCTCTTACGTCCTCTCGGACATGGACAGTTTACCTATGTTTCTTGTTTCTTAAAAGTGAAGACTATCCCTATAAACCAACACACGAGTTCTTCCAATATATATATATCAACTATGATATTCGTATTCATCTAGGTTGGAATTTATAGATTTATACATTTTTTTTTTATAAAAATAACTATAAAATTGGAAGTTAAAATATAAAATAGGAAAACATAAAAACATTTTAACTTTTAAAACTAAGGTTTAAGCATCTTACATTAATTAAATAAATAAATATTATAAATTATATTTATTTACAAATATATATTTGAATCTTATATATATTTTTTAATATATATTATTAATTTAAATTTTATTCAAATTTTAAATATATATATATATATATATATATATATTTTGTCTTATCGTCTCCTATATTTAATAATATAATATATTAAATATTAATTTGAAGATTTTACATTAATTTTTTTCTTTTTTATATTTAATATATCTTATATATTAAATATTAATTTAAAATTTTCAAATTAACTAATTTTTTCATTTATACTTCAAGATTTTTTTAGTTTTATTATGAGCTAGAAGTTTATGAATATATTAAATGTTACAAAATTAGTTAATTAATCAATAATTTTTATTTAGGCGATATAATCATTCAAACAGTTTATCATTTAGTTCGTAATTACAGTTGGGTCAAAAGTTTATTTCACATATTTTAGTGAACAATTTATTTATGATCCAATCATAAACTAAGTAAAAAATCAGAGTGGTGTAAGTCCATCAACACATAAGAAAACCAGAGATATGATTATTTTATTAAATATTAATTTTCTCCATTAATAGATTTATAAGTAGATATTAAATATTTTGTGGTCCACCTTATAGGATACCTCCACTCATTTTTCACATAAATAATGTGGGGATAAACATGATAGTTATTATCTCTTGCTATGAACTATATGAGATCGTGTATTTATAGATGTATGGAATGCGGATTATGGGCCTTGATCCATGCTATAGATGTATGCAATGCTGCGGATTATGGGCCTCGATAATAAACTAGAAAATAAGTAGATTCTCTTGATTCATAACAAATGAGGAAATCATACGTTATCTATGTATAGATATGATCTATTCTATGTTTAATACAGGATGTACTACTAAGTTTAGATTGGGCCGAAAACTCCTAAAAGGAGTAGGCAGTGGCTTTGTTATGATATCGGAAGTCTGATCCTTGGAAGATATGAGCCGCACATCAAGCTGACAAGTCGATGCTCGTTCACGAACGAAGTGATAATCAACCTCAACATGCTTCGTCCGTCGATGAAAGATTGGATTGGCGGACAAATAGGTGGCACCAATCAACATCATAGGCACTCGCGCTTGGGAGATCCTGAGCTCATGCAAGAGGACTTGGATCCAGATTAATTCAGTAGTGGCATCAGTCACTGTCTTGTATTCGGCCTTCGTACAAGAACGAGAAACTGTCGATTGTTTCCTTGAACTATAGGAGATAGGATTGCCTCCAAAGAAGATCGCATAGCCTCTAGTGCTTTGACGGTCATTAGGATTCCCAACCCAATTAGCATCCGAGAAGGAACTAAGCAAATCAGTGCTAGACTTTGTAAGACACAAGCCCATAGCAATAATGTCATGTAGATAACAGAGAATTCGTTTGACCGCCGCCTAATGTACAGAAGTTGGGGAGGACATGAACTGGCATACTCTGTTGACACAAAAGAATATATCAAGACGTGTCAGAGATAAATATTGGAGAGCACCAACGACACTCCGATAGTGAGCAGTATCCTCAAACGAGAGCTTTTCACCACCATCCAATAATAACTTCTCACTAGTAAGCATATGTGTGGGCACACCTTTGGAGGTGAACATATTAGTTCTAGACAATAAATCTTGAATGTATTATGTTGTGTTAGAACAAGTCCATTGGAAGTATGGTGGACCTCAATCCCAGAAAAATAACTCAAAATGTCAAAATCCTTGACGGCGAAATCATCTCAAAGCTGTGTAAGAAGTATCTCAGTAGCCGTAGAAGGTGAGCTGATGATAGTCATCAACATAGATGAGGATATACATCCGAATGTCCATCTTGTTAAAAATGAAAAGAGAGACATCAACCTTTGAAGGTGTAAAACCCAGCTGTAATAGTTTGGAGCTAAGACGAGAAAACTAGGCACGCAGAGCTTGTTTTAGACCGTAAAGCAACTTATCCAGCTTGCAAAGATAACCAGGATGTTGAGAATCCACAAATCCAGAGGGTTGCTTCATATAAACATCTTCATTAAGAAAGCAATGAAGAAAAACATTTTGAATATCAATCTGTCGAATAGCCCAACTACGAGAAATAGCAAGAGATAATAAGAGCCAAATGGTAGTGGGCTTAACAACTGGACTGAAGGTATCATCATAATCAATGCCATACTCTTGTTTAAACCCTTTAGCAACTAGACGTGTTTTGTAGCAATTAATATAGCCATCTAGATTTTGCTTGAGTTTGAAAATCCATTTGCAATCAATAACGTTAAGACCAGCACGAGGAGGAACTAAGTGACATGTCTTATTTTTTAGAAGTGCCTGAAATTCATCATTCATTGCCTGACGCCAGAGGGGATGCTCCATAGCAGTAATATGTGAAGTAGGTTCAGAGGCAGAAGACCAAACCACAGAATATGTTACTATTCCATCTGTACGCACCTTGGGTTGCTTGATATTGTGTTTCAGTTGTACCAGCCATTGTGAGGGGGAGCAACCGGTGCTACAACAGTCGGTCGACCAGCGACTAAAGATCGATCGGGCATTGCGCACTCTGAGGTGAGCTAGGAGATCGGTCCCCAAAATCAAAGCCCAGAGAATCCGAGTGGGGCCTAGGCGATGCAGAATATCATCTGCTGGTGGAGGATCCAAGGCCCCCAATCATTGGCAGAACAACTGATGTCGATTCGCGCAACAACGACGCGGAGGATTGCAGCAGCAACCTTGAAGCTGATGTGGGCACCGACTTTTCTGCATCCAAAGAGTAAGTAGGCACAAATATATGCATATGATCGTTCTCCAAATTAGTCTTGTTGTCACTAAAATGTAAGGTGCACAAATCAGGGGCATTGTGCATCGGCTGCAAGGTTGGAGAAGAACTGGGTGGGGCTCTCTTGAACGGAAAAATATTTTCATCAAATATGACGTCTCTAGAAATATAGACACGACCAAAATGGTGTCAAGACACTTATACCCTTTATGTAAAGAACTGTACCCTAGAAAGACATATTCCTTGGATCAAAAAGAGAGCTTTTGTTTGTTATAAAGGCGAAGATGAGGCCAACAAGCACACCCAAAACTTTTGATAAGGAGTAATTTGGTGGGGGTATGAAAAAGACACTCTAAGGGGCATTTGTTATCAATGACACGAGTAGGAAAATGATTGATGAGATATGTGGCTGGAAGAAACGCATCATCCCAAAATTTAATAAGTACATCAACATGAGCTAGAAGGGCTTTTCAACAATATGATGGTGCTTGCGATCAACAGACCCATTTTGTTGATGTATGTGAGGACACGAAACATGATGAGCAATTCCAAGGGAACGAAAGAATGTGTTATGAATTTTATGACATTCCTCACCCCAATCAGACTTGACACACTTGATTTTAGTATCTAGGAGGCACTCAACACGAGCTTGGAACTGCAAAAGTATATAAGGAGGTTATGTACGATCATGCATCAAATAGACTGAAATCATCAATGAAGTTGAGCCACCAACCGATGGAGGTGCAGGACCTCAAACATCCGAAAAAATCAATTCCAAAGGTGACAATGACCCAATATTAATGGATAGGAGCAAGTTCTGAAAGTTGAAGGTCGAACATAAATGAGTCACAGAGAAAAAGGAACTTACAGTGGTAGTGGCAGAGGAGAAACTGAATTCCCATCCGGACCCTGCAGGTAAAATGAACATATACGAAGACACGGTTGAATTAATTTTAATATTCCCAAAAAATGAGGAACTATATTAAAAATACTAATAGATAAGGGGTTAAATTGAAAAATTAAAATGGATAGGGACTAAATTGAAATTTTTTACCGCGCATACAAAATTGTAAAAGAGTAACCCCTATGTTTATTGTTTGGCGAACTTTTTGCCCTTAAAAAACGTGTTCTTAGTTGGGACTTGGGAGGGGCATTTAAATGGCGTCCATTTCCGGCCTTAGGTGGCTCATTGGCCTCCCGCCATTCGGACATTCGAACGCTCCTTCTCTGCATTTGACCATCTGCTCTCCACTCCCTCTACTTCGTCCAATCTTGACAGCATGAATTCCAAACCAGGTACAGGAAACTACTCAACTTTCTAGCATTCATCTTCCTTCCATTCGTTATATAATTTGTAGCGTAGTTTCTTACTGTGTTAGACGGGTCAAATTCTAGGTGGGAAGGGCATTGATTTGTGGTCTGAGTTAATAGCTAGCGAAGGAAGCGAGGGCCAAGAAGAAGCGCGAGTAGAAGAGGTTTATAGACGAAGAAGGCCATCCCAGAAGACCGTTCATGAAGTTCCTTTGTAAACTTTCTTCACTCACTTGTTTAATTCCTCTTTCTGTTTTCTTTTGTGTGATGAAATCCATTGTTTCTTGTTTTCGTTTCAATTTTCTTGCAGGAAGCAAAACTTAGGTTCGAATCTTCGCGATGTGAACAGATTGAGTTTTGCTGCTGTTAACAGTAAGAGAATTAGTTGGAACCGTGCCCTTTCCATCAGGTTTACTTCGTTTTTCTCTTAATGTTCTTCTCAACTTCTTGCTGCCAATTCCAGTAAGGGTGCTTATGTAGTTTGATCTGTGCTTTCTTAGTTCTTGTTAACACGGATGTAGCTTATCTCTTTTAAGTTGACTATGGAATGACTAAAATGAAACACAAGGGGGCAAATATCCAAACGACAACAAAGAAAGCCTACGTGATAGATTAATACGTTCTGCAGCAGTAGATTGTTAATTTACCACGAGTTATCATTCCTTATCGGATGCCATGAAGTGATCTTAGAAAGATAGACGAGTTGTATGATCTTCGTTGCCTTACACGAAACAGTCGACATTTAAATTTTTTTCCCCCTCCAGTCCTCTTAGATATTTCTAAAAATAGGCTATAGAGTTTTGAGAGCAATACTGTATGACCTTGGCCCTTATAGTACATTCTTCTTTTCTTGTAAAAAAAGAAAGTATTATTCACATACCCTTTCCAATTTGACATCTAGCACGTTGATTCACTTGCTGAGTAGCGTCACCTCTATAGTATGTCTAATGAAACTCTTTAGCAAGGCCTGGGTTCTATTGGCTCGATTTTCTGATGCACCCAAGTTTAAGCTATTTTGTTGAAATTGAAAAATCAGCCTAAAAACATACAAAAAGGCTGTATTTATACAAGAGGGAGGGCTTGCCTGATCGGTCAACAGCCAAAAAATAGCTGTAACAAACATAAAACTATCAGCCTAAAGAATTACAAGAAAGAGAGTAAAATTACCACAACAATGACTGGTTAAGAAAACTAACATAATGAAAGGCCCTGCATCAAATCCTTCTCACCAAAAACAAAACTCAACCCACAAGTTTAAGGTGCTTAGTTTAATTCATAAGGATCAAAGTAGGGGAAGGCGATGGTCATATTTAAGGTGTTGTTGCAAGTCTAAATTATCTTGCTGTTTTTCATATTAAGTTTCAATGAGATACATGTGCCTTTTATAGTATATAAATGCTAACTAAATCTCTAAATACTAGGTAACAATATAGATAAATTAGGGGTCAACTACTTTTCTTATTTAATGAAATTACATAGGTATTCCTTCAACACTTCCCCTTAAACTGAGTAATAGATATCACGGTTACGTACTCTATCCTCTTTTGTGGGGAAGGCCAAGGGGGAGGATCTAGAGCATCAAGGAGAGACCTTAGACAAGATGTTCTTAGTCTCCTTTCCTCTTCTTGCTTGTTGTGGATACCCTCAGTAAGATTGTTTCCAAATGTGTTGATGGTAACATTATCAACAGCTTTTGAGGTCGGAAAAGATAAGTTACCCCATCTTATCTTCATACTATTTTCTTTTGCTCTAGGAAAGAGGAGTCGTTTCTAGACCAATCTTAGCGTTTTTTGAGGCCATGTTGGGACTTAAAATCAATAGAGGTAAATGTCAGATTCTAGGTTTGACTTGTGACCCCAGGAAGGTGAGTAGTTGGGCTGCTCATGTAGGTTACGAGATTGGTTTGTTTCCCTCATCGTACTTAGGGCTCCCCTTTGCCATAATCCAAGGACTCTTCCTTTTTGAAACCTTGTGGTGGACAAGGTGAGAAAGAGAGTTGCCTTTTGGAAGAGAATCCTTTCTCAAAAGGTGGAAGAATGACCTTCATTCGCTCAGTGTTGAGTGGCTTCCCTATCTATTTCTTCTTCCTTTTTAGAGCCAATTATTCCGGTGTAAAAATATTGAGAAGCTTATGAGGGACTTCTTGCGGTAAGGGATGATGAGGGTAGAAGTGTGCATCGTGTGAGTTGGGAGATGGTGGAAAACTTGATAAACCTTTTGGGTTAGAACTAGGGAATTTAAGGACTCATAACAAAGCCTTGTTAGCCAAATGCTTTAGCGGTTTCTCCTTGTCCAAGCAAGCATAAACCTCATCCTTATGAGTGGACGTTGGGTGGGGTCAAGGACACTTATAGGAATCTATGGAAAGAAACATGAGATGGACTCCTCTCTTTTCCTTACCTTGTTCACTATTTTGTGAGCGATCAGAAGGAAACATATTTCTGGCAGGATAAGTGAGTGGGGGATAAACAAATGTGCTTTATGTTTCTCCATTTACATCATTTGTCCTTCATGAAATTCCGTTTTGTGGCTGATGTTTTGGATCCTTCCAAGAGCTCTCCTTCTCTTTTACTTGGTTTTTGTCGTTCATTGTCTTAAAGGGAAATAGTGGATATCACAACTCTCTTATCATCGATTAGAGAGTTTGAGTCTAGGTTGGGGAGAATGGATGTTCGTTTTTGGAGTCCCAACTCGACTAAGGGCCTCTCTTTTAGATCATTCTTCCATTGTTTGTTGGACCCTTCTCCCTCTAGTGATTTCATTTTTATTCTCTATGGAAGGAGAAAGTCCAAAGAACGTTGAATTAGTTATTCACATAGTAGTAAACACTTTTGATCGACTTACAATAAAGATGTCTTCTCTGGTTGGGTCGTTTTGTTGCATTATTTGTTAGAGGGCGAAGGAAGATTTGGATCATATCCTTTGGAGATATTCTTTTGCTTGTTCTGTTTGGAGTTATTTTTTTTAATGTGTTTGAGTTCTAGTTATCAAGACACACAGATTACAGGGAGATGATCAAGGAGTTTCTTCCTCATACCTTTTCAAGAGGGGGGATTTCCGTAACAAGCCAAAGTTTGTGCTTTAATATAGAGACATTGGGGGGAGAGGAACAATAGAACCTTAGGAATTGAAAGGGATACAAGTGACTTTTGATCTCTCATTAGATTCTATGTTTTTCTTTGGGTGCCGGTGTCAAATTCTTTTTGTAACTATTGATTAGGTTTTATTCTTCTTGATTGAAGTCCCTTTCTCTAATAGGGCTCCCTTTTGAAGGTTTGGTTCTTTTGGATGCTCTTGTAGTCTTTCAATTTTTTTTTAATGAAAGCTAGCTTTTCATCAAATATATAAATATTGAGAGTCGACAGAAAAGAGACAACTTGATGACTTTTTGGACAATCATATGATAGTTTTTTTTATCGTTTGTTGGAAATGAAATTCCCCTATGGGTCTTGTCCTTGGAGGATTTAGCTCCAACCAAGGTGGGGAATTCCCATTTAGAATAGAATCAGGAAATAGTTTCCATCAATGTTTTTGGAACAGGGATGGGAAGTACATTTCCCGTGCTACCTTTCCTCTGTCCTTGATTCCAATTTTAAAAAATAACTAAAAACATTTACCATCCTTTTCTATTATAATGGTTGATATGAAATATTTAATATTTTTTTTTAAAATGAATTATTTAAATTAGTAAATAATGCAAATACAAAAAGTTTCATGCAAAATGCATGTAATTTTAATATATTTGTTTCGATTTTGATATTGATTACTTTTTTAATATAAAAAAATTAAATATTGAATGAGAAATTGTTTTTAGTGATCCCTACATAGGGGTGGCGATTTCCCAACCTTGACCATCATTGGGTCCGGTACAAAGATTAAAAAGGTTTCTATATAGCTAGTGACAAGGAGGGGGGTCTCTGACCCTGCTCCATTGCTTTATTGATTGATGTTACTCTCTAACTATATATTCATGTATTGTCTTCATTTTCTTTCTCATTCTTTTGCCATTGGCTGAGTGTATTGTGTTCACTTTTATCAGAGGTAGGGCGAGTATTGCAGTTGAGGCTTGTTTAGATAATCAGCTTCGGCATAAGGAGGCAAAGAGAAAAGGAAAACCTGCTCTACCCAAAGTAGGCTTCTTTTTCTTTTGGTGACCTTTGTTTCCCCTTTACCTTATGCAATTTTGAAGAGTGCTCCGTACGTTTAATCTTATTTAAAAAAATTTGGACCTTTTTGTATCACGCACCAATACCCTTGCATAGAGTATTTGAAGTTTATATGAGCTCCTTCTGCTACACTCATCGCATTTATTTTAATATTTGAAATTGACAGGGAAAGTTCGTACAACCTACCAACTTTGACAAGGAGCGTGCATACTTTCAAGAGGTAGATGCTTTTGAGTTGTTGGAGGAGAGCCCTTCACCCAAGAGATTCGGTACATGGGCAAGCAGTCAGTTTGATAGTGCTGCATTACCATCTCTATGCTCTAAAATAGAAAAATGGTTAATTTCCAAGAAATCAAATTACAGTCTTGCACCTTCAAGCACGTTATCAAAGATATTAGAAACTCCACTGGAGTCCATAGAACCAATTGGTGGCAAACATTTGGACAAATCCAATTTGAGAACTCCTGATAAGTCTGCTAGAGAGACAGATGCGCGCTTGTGCTCTATTCAGAGAAGATTTATTTCCAGTCTAAATGATGTCGATGCCCTTGAAATAGATAGCAATCGAGACAACAGAAGTACCAGAGCAGAAGATGTGAGCACAGAGGATCGTGCAGACCTTGAAGTTTCTGTGAAAAAACTTTCTTTAACATCAACATCTACTTCTTTCCATAACTATAATTTGGATCCATTTAATGCATTATTAGCAGTTTGTGGACAGTCAGCTCCTTCCATGCTTAAGGATGCATTCTCTAATTATTGGTTTGTTCCTCAGGCTGCAAATACTTATTTTCATATATTTACTCCGCTTATTGGCTTAAAAGAACATAAAAACAGTATATCTAGCCTTTTGTCTTCTCCAAGATTTAAAGGTTAGTTTCTGAATCAGTCATCTTCTTTGCAACTCGGACTTCGTTGCTTAAGAAGTGGCAGGAATAGGTTCCACCTCTAAACGGAGATTCCTAAGTAATGTAATTAATGCCTATGAAGTGTTCTTTTTGAGGATTAGCTTTTTAGGGATCCTGTTGCTGCCTTTTAGTTTATTTTCAAGCTTATAACACGACAACTTCTACTTGGAACTAGTAATTGGATGAGTTGATTCAGGATCAATCCCGACAAGTTACAGCTTTCTTATTACTGTTGAACTCAAGTAATTTATCTGAAATTGCAGTCACCATTTGTTATAGAGGAAATAAATACATTCACATATATTTTTCCCTATGCGATTATGCATATGGTTTGTGGTCACTGCTCTTGCAATTTAAGTTGTTCTCCCGTTAATTTCTTGGCTTACTTTAGTTCGTATGTTCCTCATTCACAATTTTAAAATTTCGTTGATTAGTGAATTTTTTTGACTCAGTGACCCGGAAACTATTGTCAAGGTTGGTGAAGGTACATATGGAGAAGCTTTTAAAGCTGGTAATACCGTTTGCAAGATAGTTCCAATTGACGGAGATTTACAAGTTAATGGAGAAGTGCAAAAGGTACATTTTACCACCAACTCATGGCTGTTCCAGCCTGGCAAGTGGCACTTCATGGAAAATTTCAGGGATGGAAGATCATGTTGAGTTCTTTCGTTTTGGAAGCAGAATTTTAATGCATTGGTTTTTTGTTTAAATTCGTTATTATATATTTTTTTTTCGTTCGTTCTTTAAAAATTATAATAATTGTTTTTTTCTTTTGTACCATCTCGATGATTCTGATGAATGTAGTTGAAATCAGAAATTTGTTATAACTCTAAGTCAGTCATACTTACCTTGTATCAGAGATCAGAAGAACTGCTCGAGGAAGTCATACTTTCCAGAACTCTGAATTCTCTAAGAAATCAAGAGGGCGGTGCTGATAATTTTTGCACAACATTCATAAGAACCATAGAGTATGTTTACTGCCTAGTAAGATAAATGGTCATGGTTTTCTACAATGTCAATGCACATCCACTAGCTAGAATTTTCCACCACGCTTTTCCTTTATCCGCAGTAGTTTGTTTCTGCTTTATGTTGGGCTATCAAACATTCTGATGTGATGCAATTTTTAGGTCAATTAAAGAGTAGAAAACTTGTTTCCAGCTCATCTCATACGCTGGGTTTTGTGAGAATAATTGCCGTTGGAAATAATGGAGCAGTTCTCATGGACTATTAAACTAATACTTTCGTGATCTTTTTATCCAATAGTTTAAGGGTGTGCCAAGGTTCTTATGATGCTCTACTAATCAAGGCTTGGGAAGATTGGGATGAAAAGCATGGCTCGGAAAATGATCACCCTAAGGAGTTTCCAGAGAAACAGGTTTCTTTTTGTATAGATCATGAATTATTTATTTTTCTGAAATATAAAAAGTTTATGCATCTGAGTTTTTATCATTTATATGTACCAACGCCATAAAGAGGAACAAAAGCACGGAAACGTATATTTGTTCGCATAATATTGCTTATCTTGTGAAAATAATTTATGTAGCTAGAAGATCACGATCATTTTAATTGTGTGTTTCTTTGTATTGTACCAACTTTTCACTTTTTTTTTGTAAGACCTCACAATCTATTCCTTGAGTAATGGTTTGAAATTATTTTAAATAAAATGTCATATTATGATATTAGAGGCTTGGGTATGCAATTTATTCTGTGGTTGACTTTTGCTGATGTTCTGTAGTGTTATGTGGTGTTTGTTCTCCAACATGGGGGAAAAGATCTTGAAAGCTTTGTACTCCTGAACTTTGATGAAGCCCAGAGCTTATTAGTACAGGTTTGCAATGGATTTTACTAGCATTATTGTCTTTTGAAGCTTTAACCAAATCAAATTTTGACGAACTGCAGGTTACTGCGGCCTTGGCTGTGGCTGAAGCTGCTTATGAATTTGAACACCGAGATCTGCATTGGTCGGCTTCTTCCATCACAGTTAATTTGGTAGTTTCTTTACATTGACTACTGATTTGGACCGTGTATTTATTGCCAGGGGAAATGTACTTTTGAGTCGGAATGATTCTGAAGCGATGCAGTTCACCCTTGAGGGTAAGAACATGACCGTACAAACATTTGGACTTCAGATTTCGATCATTGACTTCACCCTATCGCGAATCAATACTGGTAAGAGGTTTTTAATTTATCATCTATGGAGTTTGCACTGAGACAATTCCCTTAATTAAAATTTGTTTATGAGTTAGTTTTGTTGGTTGCCTGACCAAAAAGGGAGTTACAAAACTGAATGAATGTTTGACATGCAGGTGAAGACATACTCTTTTTAGATCTCTCATCGGATCCTGATCTCTTTAAGGGTGCAAAAGGAGATAGACAAGTAAGCAAGCATTCAATTTGATTACTTAAGAATTAAGATAAATCTTATCAATCCACTTATTTAAAAATTTTAGTGTTACTTTTTTATTTTTATTTTTATTTTTGTTCTCATATGCAGTCAGAAACATATAGGAAAATGAAGGAGGTGACTGGAGACTGCTGGGAGGGGAGGTACAAGTGTTTATGCGTTTATCTTTCTATCATATCTGAATCAATTAGAGGTGATTTTGATCTTTTTCCCCTTTGGCATCCTCAGGATTTAATTGTTTAAAAATTTAGAAAGACTAATATATGCTTAGTGGCTAATATTTGATATTTTAAAATCTATTTCTGTTTTATAATTTCCAATTTAGCCTTAAAACAAGATGGCCCAACAGTCATGTTTCCTCTTTACTTCCAAGAACTCCTATACAGTTAAAAGACAAAAAGCCTGGGATAACATTCTATTGAACTCGAGTAATAAGAGATTTTTTGTTTGTATTCACAATGGATTTGTACTCTCAAAATTCATTTTAGTCCTTGTAATTTAACCCTTATTGTAAAAAATTTCTCAAAATTAAATGTAATTATTTAATATATATATATATTTTTTTATAGTTTATAAGTATATTTGGTTCCTAATTAGTTTAAGAAATTTTAAATTTTAACGATACTTTTTATTATATAGACTAAATTATTCCAAATTTTAAAGTACACCGGACTAAGTTTGTACACCATGTAGTTTAGAGACTAAATTCTTACACAAATGAAAATACAAAGATAAAACATTAAAAAAGTTTTAAGGACTACAATGTTACTTGGATGAAAGTTGAAGGACAAAAGGTAATTTTTGACTGAACATTTTTCAATTCAATCTCTTTTAATGTTGGTGAATATGAAAATTGGTTGATTATAAACTTACAAACTAAGAAAAATCTAGAGGACAAAAAGTCATCTAGAAGGAAAACAATCGAAATTTCTTCTATTTCCTTGGGAATTTAGAGGAGAAATAAAAATCTTTACCTTTTTCTCCTCAAATTTTAACATTTATCAATTGTCATGGACTAAATTGAAAAATGATAATGCATAGAGGATTATGTTGAAACTTTTTAAGCGATTGGGATTAGATTAAAAAAGAGTGACTAAAAAATATTTAGCCTTTTAGAAATGTCCAAAAAAGATGTGGACGGTACTGTTTGTGCTGGATTATCTGCTTGGTAAAAGTGTAAAGGGGAAGATCTTATTCTCGTTCTTTTTCCCTCCTTTCAGCAAGAGCGTCCATTGTTATTCTACTTTATATGAATCCACAAACTCCATGCACAAAGTTGATACATCTAAAATTTTAGAATATAAGCGATGAAATTTAGCAAGATAATTTATGGCTTTCAAGTATAGTACTCAGTAGTAGACATTTTTCCATCCATCATACTAACCTGATACCTTTCACCATTGAAAATTGTCTGTGACTCATAACTGAAACCGTTGATTTTGTATTCAACAGCTTTCCTAGAACGAACGTCCTGTGGTTACTCTACCTTGTGCATATATTACTTCTGAAGAAATCATTCGTAAGTCTTCTATATCTAATTAGGAAACCAATCATGATTGTTCCTTAGAACCCAAAGAATTGAATTTAGCTTTTGTGAACAATCACTTTCATTTGTTGTAAGTTACTAAAAGAAAATGTATTTCTCATTTCTCAAGGACTGAGTAGATTCAAATGGTGCTCAGTACATTTTAATGCAGAATATCAACAGAATTTGGTTAAGTTATAATTCTTATTCTGGAGTATGATTGTGAATCCCCAGATAAGTAGCTAGATTTTTTTGGTTGTATTATTTTCGAAGGTTCGTACATATTCAGATAGTTTAGTTCTGAAGTGGATGCATATTCTGTGTCTATATCTAAACAAAACTTGTTAAAGTATGAAGTTGCTTATTCTGAAGATTGACATGAATCCTAAAGATAAATACCTTGGCTGCTCTCCTTTTTGTTTTTTCCTTCTGTGATGTTTACCTTCTAGGGGATTCACAAATCCAAAGGGTGTATATGTACAGTGGTTTTGGAAATGTTTTTGCTGTCTGAAATGTTAACTGTAAAAATTTGATTGAAAGGCTGTCGATATTTTTCCAGGAGCGTAGTTCAAAGCATGAAAGGGAACTGCGGGCACTCAAGAAACGTCTGGACAAATATAACTCAGCAAAAGAAGCAATTTTTGATCCATTTTTCAATGAGTTGATTGTTTGGTCAAGCAGTGTGGAGTAGAGCTGGATGATTTTAGACTCCAACACGAAGTAGAATGAAGTCCTGATATTGCTCCCTGCCGGTGGATGTAAATTAATCTTTGTATTTGTAATGTTTAAAAATTTATAGACTAAATTAACACAAATGTAAACTATAATGACAACAGGTATATCTTAAGAACCTTTCTTTTACTTTAAATTGTTAGGCTATCTTGTTCCTTAACAGTGACTTTTCTCTTTTCATTATGATTTATCTCTGAGTTGTTATAATTATGGAAAATTAAAGGCAAACTTATCAGAGAAAAAGAAGATTGATAGGTGATGATTTAGATAAATTTGCTTTAGTAAAAAGTAGGGTGCATAATATCACGTTTTGCATTACATTTACTTTATGATGATCTCTGAGCCAATCGATTTCAGTCTTCGTTAGAACATCATCTGAAAATGTGCTGGCAAACCACTACCGTTTTATCTTCTACTAGAATCAAGCATATGCATGCATGACATAGGCTCAACTCTCAAGGGTTGTGGCACGACAGCCCAATACATTTTAACCAAAATTCGATTCCTCTGTTTCTTTATTTTCCAATTTTGGGCAAGGAAAAGCACCCTGCTCTTTTACATTATCTTTGATATTTCTCCTTTCAGTGTATGTGGGCAGGAAATTGACATGCAGCTTCTGGACTGTCGCATAGATTTACTTTGCATGTAAGGGGGGCATCAAATCAGTGACTGCTGGAGAATTTCTTTGAAAAGCTAAGTTTTTCATCTTTGTTTTCAGAACTATTGTTAGGGATTATCTTGAATGCCTTTCCTGAGTTGCTTTATTGTGCATTTGAATTATCGTGATTTAGTTTTGAAACATGTTTTGATTCTGGAAGTGGGAATCAGACGGTGGGTGTATGGCTTTATGCAGGGAGCCCCAGGGAGAAATATAAAACAGGTGATTGACAGTATGGGCACTCTCTCTGAAATGCTTGTTTGCTTTTGGCTTTGTCTAGTCAGACAGGTTGCTTTTGATCCATTTATACGAAGAGCCAAAGCGTCATAGGTTATTCCACATGCATTGTCCCCACTCCCATTGTATATTCTAATTCTTAATGGCACCATCACCCGCAGCAAAAGCACCGCCATGCTTGTGGAAAGTAGCTGAAAACCTTTTTTGAGCCACTTTGGGAAAGCATTTGCAGCATCAACCTCACTTCACTTAAGGTCTGCATCATTTTTTGAATTTTTTTCCCTTTGTTTTGCTGCACTGTGCATAAACTCACAAGTTCTGCCCGTTCTGTCTCGTTTTTCTTCCAATAATGGCTGTCAAATCTTGTACCTGAAGTAATCTCAAAAGGCTAAAGACTGCATCATTTCATCCTAATCCCAATGCCCAATTCCCACTTAGATTTGATTTTCTCATTTCCCTCTTTTCCACCTCTAATAAACTATTTGCTTTGAGGGTTTTGCTGAGCTGAACACCTTTGACTCCATTTGTATTCTTATGCACCTACACTGCATCTTTCCAAACATCTTCAATCTTTAATGTTCTTTAGACTTTAAAGTCAGAATTTGAGAAGGCATATCTTGTATTTGTTGGAATGGTTGTTAGCTCATTGTTTATTAGATTTAATAGATAAACTTTAGTCGCATATCTTGCTCCCAATTTGAAAAGAAATTAGGATGGAGAAAAGAGAGAAAAAAAAGGGCTGCGATTACTTGGAAAGGGAAGAGAATGGAATCACTTGGCTTAGTTGCAGTCATGGGTGCATGTGTACAAATGCACATGCATGCTTTCTTCCCTTGGAGCTGCTATGGTTGAATGTTACTTTATTATCTTTGAGGTTATTTGTCTTTTGAGAAAAGATGGAAAAGGCAAAAAAGTATGGACGGGCTGATCCCCTTTTTCTCTTGTCATTAGAGGCAACGTTTCCAATATTATCATTCTTGCTCATAAAGTAACCATTTTTTCCCCTTTTCATTTATTGATTTTATTTCCTTCATATATTGCAGCCGTAAGCATTCTGCTTTTTTCACCTTTACCTTCTTCCTTTCCCCCCGTTTCTCTCTCTTTAACTTTGGACGCGAGCCCCTTTACACCATTTTTCCTGTCTGGTTTCGTTGTTTTTAAAAGCAATGCCTCAATTAAACCGATCCCATTAAGAATCCAGTTGGGTCTCTTCATTTGTCCCCAGAACTATAACCTCTCACCATTAAAATGGCCCAAACAGCTTCCAAATGCTTCTTCTTTTCCATTCTGTCTCTCCTCGCCATCTGCTCTTCTGGTAAGCAACTTCTTATTCTCGAACTAGAACAGGTTATAGATCTATCTAGCTCAGTTCTTCGTTTTCTGCTATGATTCCGTCCTGGTTCCTGCGAGTTTCAGCTTCTGAATCGAAAGTTCGCATTTTGTCCATAAATGGCGTTTCAGGTTTTCGCAAAAAATTTAAGGGGTTTTGTTGTTTAGTGTCGGGTGAATCTTTTTTCTTCGTTTCCGTTCTGAATGTTTCTGCCGTTATCTCAGGTAGATTTGGTGGATCGCATTTGGATGTGCAAGAAAATGCTTCGGCAGAGTTGGAATGGAAGTTCAGTGAACTTGTTCGGACAACAATGCACGACGCGACCAACTCGCCGACAACGAATTTTCCGACAACTCCAGACACCTCCACGCCGACAATCATCACCGTTCCGGCGACCAACCCTGTCACTGTCACTCCGTCGAGTCCTGCTTCCACGCCGGTGTCCATTCCCTTAACGACACCCATCACAGTTCCTGCTAACTCGCCGGTGCCGCTCACCAATCCGGTTGCGCCGCCAGTTACAGTACCCGGAGCCCAGCCCATAACAAACCCGGTGACCACTTATCCAGCTCCGTCAGGTGGTTCGCCGGTAGTAACACCCGTCACAAACCCAGTTCCGGTGTCCCCTCCGGCGATGACGAACGCACCGGTAATTCCAGGACAGAGCTGGTGTGTGGTCAGGTCCGGCGCTTCTGAGATGGCTCTTCAGTCGGCGTTGGACTACGCCTGTGGCACTGGGGCTGACTGTTCTCAAATCCAGCAAGGTGGAAGCTGCTACAACCCAAATACACTTGAAAACCACGCTTCTTTTGCATTCAATAGCTATTTTCAGAAGAATCCTTCTCCTACAAGCTGCGATTTTGGAGGATCTGCCATGGTTACCAACTCCAATCCAAGTAAGAGAAGACAGCCATAGTTTCTCAACCCCCGACCCTATGTTTTTCCTCAATTAATCCAATTCTTGTCTTGGAACAGGCACTGGCTCTTGCCTTTACCCATCATCATCTTCCTCTGCGACGCCGGCATCCATGACGCCGTCGGTTCCAACGCCAACACCGACAACAACAGCGCCGATCACTGTCGCACCAACTATAGTTACGAACCCAACGTCTTCACCTGTAGGGACCGGCATGCCAGAGTAAGATGCTCTGTTCACTTCTCATGCCTATTAACTTTTTTAAAAAAGTTCGGAACTTTCTAATTCTTGGGGTTGAATTTGGGTTAAACTACGAGTTTGGATAATTTATAATATATCTTGAACTCTTAAAATTGTGCCCGTCTGTCCATCTGATTTATCTAAACTAAAATATTCGGTTGAGGTTTGAGTGTTACGATTTAAGTCCCCATTTTTTATTATTGATCTAAGAAAACACTAGGAAAGGTAGAGACTTGTAGTTTACTAAAAACTTATTTGAAGGGTGGGGAATAATAAAATAGGCACAATTTGCATGAAACTTATACCTTTAAATTAATAAAACCATCTTCTTGGTGCAGAAATGGAACTCCTCCTGCAATCTTTAACCCAGACAATCCAAGTTCAAGTATTGGCAGCTCAACAGGGTTTGGAACTGAGATCCCTCCAAGCTCAAGCACCTCAATATCCATGGCAGCTGGATTGAGACCGTTTACTTGGTGCATCATTATGACGATGTCCTTAATCACTCGCAGAATCATTCTGGAGTTATGAAATCACTGAGTTCTTCTCCTTGTACTGTACATGAAAGGCACTCGTAATTCACAGCTTCAGAATCGCCACCCAGTTCCACCATGAGTGCAAATTTTGGAGGAGAAAAGGGACCAGAGGTGAGTTTGAGAGATAGACAAGAAGGTTTAGAGAATGCACTGCCACTGCCCTGCTTGTGTAAAGATCAAATATATGTTAGTGATAGAGACGGATGTATTAGCTATTGGAACTTTGAGACTGTAATATAATATTTTTATAAATATATCTATATGTTAGATTTTGGGAGTATTGTTGGAATTTGTATCGCTGGTTATTTACTTCAACGTGGTCAGTGCTTTAGAATTAGAACTAGAACTTTGGTTAGAAAAAACAGACATAGCTGTGGACTGGAAATGTTTCTATTACTATGTTTAAGTGTGAGTGTTTTGTACTTGATTAATTTATTGTTTGTTTTCGTATAAGTTGATAATTGCATGGTGTCTGCAAGATATAGAATTAGAAGGAAAAGAATTGTCCGTGTGTTGAGTTAAGCATAAGTTAATTTTAATTTTTAATTAAATGTTCTAAGTTTTATTACAATTAGAATCCTTGAATCAAAGAAGTTAACACATCTTTACATAAGATTTGGATCAAGAATGAGATAATACTAAAATTAGATTACCTCGTATGATCAAAGATAAAATAAGATTTAAAACCTTATTATAAATTGATGAAAAATAAAATAAGATTTAGAAGCTTAGTATAAATTGAATCATTCCACAATTGAACTTGATTGGATGCTTAATCAAGAGACTTTGTCTCTGCTATCTAGTTGGTGAACACTATCACCATTTGTAGTTTTGTTGTCCAATCACGTTCTTCCAACAAGGAGCTAGATATCTAGAATGAACCAATTGGGATCAATGAGACCTAAGTTCTAATAATGCTTGTTCCATTAGCATTACGGTGATTGGTGCGTTAAACGCTGGTATGGTGACATAGGTCCACCACATCAACATCCCATACATATCAACCCATGGTTATTTACAAGTATTTTCTAAATACCATGGATTAGAGTTGTCCCTCAAGGCTTAGTCACGGCCGGATTTAGGGGCAAACCATTTAACTCAAGATTAAATGAAAAAAAGGTAATGTGTAATTAGCGTATGGTGTTAGGAATGAAGTGGAGAGAGACGTTGCTTGCTTGCTTCCTTCCTTCCATGTGAGCTCAATGATTGGAAAGTGACATTTGTACAGTGAAACTAATACTTACCTCAATTTCAATCCCCACTGATGGCGGCAGCAGGCACCAGCACCCCATGTTTCTCACAAATTTAACTCACAAATCCAAGCATTCACGGATCTCCACAATGATATAATATTGTCCACTTTGAACATAAACTCTCATGGCTTTGCTTTTTGCTTTCCCAAACGGCCTCATACCAACTATGATCTTCCACTAAATTAACCAATGTGAGACTCACTTGGCGTCTCCTTGTCCTTTCATACTCGATATCGCCTCCTTGTCCTTTCATACTCGACATCAAAACAACTGCTTCTTCGTCTATTTAGTACCTGAAATATTTATCAACACTTCTCCCAGACAACATACCCAAATATCAAGAAAATAATGCAAACAAAGTAGACTCCCCATAATGCAAAGAAATGGGCAGCTAGAAAGGAAGAAAAGAATCATACTATTACAGCTACAATATCAGAATTCCAGAAGAAATGCGGCCAATGAAAACAACATTCAATTCATTTAACCCAATCCTTCAGGCATTTTCTCTTTGACCGTCACCAATCTTGAGACAAAACAAGACGCTATCTCAATCAAGTCAAGAGTGTAAGATGATCATGGTTGATAGGGGGTTTCAGGTAATTGAAAGAAAAGAATGCATTTGAATTCAGCAGTAAGGTGCAAGGTAGCAGAGTGTGGCAGGCACACAGAGAAATGTTAAAGCTTCAATTAATCAACATTTGTTACAGCATGCAACAAAGGAGGGACCCCTTACTACTTAAAGAGCATTTGTATAATCATCTCTAGACGGCCCAAATCTCTGGAAATATTCACAGGCATTGTGCTAACCTCGCTACATGAATTCCTAAACAGCCAGGTCGAACCCAATACGAAAATAACTTAATAAATTTGCTTACTTCAAATCCATATCACAATGATGCGGTCAGTCCTCCTACAACCATGCCTCGGCATCTTCAGAATTAATAACCAATGAACAACTTCAAAGGGCTATTTTGTGATCATTTTGCACATTCTCAGCATCCTCATTATCAGCAAAGTTTCCAGACTTCTCCTTCTCACTTGAAGCAATGTTGTTGTTAATCTGTAAACGGTCAGCCTCAGCAGTTTCCTGCACGGAAGCAGCTGCCTCGTTCTTCACCATAGACATCTGTCTCACGAACCCATTCAAGCTCTCCCTCCTCTGAGTTAATGCGGTAGCAGTGTTCAAAGTTGGCACTGCAGGGGCCTCAAGGGAATTCTCAGTTTTCACCATGGAACCCAAATTCCTATTCCTCTCTTTGTCCTTCATCTCCATATTCCCGGAACCCGAAACCTCCATGGACGCCTCCTCCTTACGCCTAGCTCTCTCTCTAGCCAAAAGAAAACCAACATGCTCAAGAGCCTCTCTGGCCCTCTTCCTGGCCACAGCCACCTCCCGCACTTTCCTCTCCGCATCGGCACGCGCAACAATCACAGCCTTCCCCATCGAAGCAGAAGCGATCTTAGCCGCACAGAGCAACACGACGGCCGTCTTCCTGTCAATAGACTTGTGAGAATTCCGGGGCAGAGAGTCCAAATCGAAGAAGGAGAAATGGGGTTTAGCGCAGGGAGGGCAGAGATAGGAGGTGGAGGAAGAGAGAAGGTGAGGATCGGAAGAAGCGGGGTTGAGAACGCAGTGGGAATGCGTAATGGAAGAACACTTGAGGCAGGTTAAACGATTGGAGGGATGAGGAGGAGACACAGAAGGGTCATAGAACTGAAAGCAAGAAGGGCAAAAGGAAGTGGGATGAAGGCGAAGCACGCAGGAGGTGCAAAGACGACGATTAATACCTCGTAAACGAACATGATGAAGAATCCACCGACCGTGAGAGCCGCAATTCCCACACTCCGTCTGCACTTTGGTTGGAGGAGGAGGAGGAGGAAGATGAGGGTGATTCATCGAGAGAGACGCGAATACAAAGAACAAAAGGAAACCCTAAGAGGGATAGAAATCAAACAAGACAGCAATGGCGGAATCAAACAAAGGAATGAAGGAGTTGAGGGTTTCGAAGGGTAATCTTGACTCTGTTTTGGTTTCAAAAGTTGAGTGAGTTGCAGAGATCAAATTAGGGTTTGCAAATGTGCACTCACTATAGAAGAAAACGATCAAAAGGCATCAAATAACCTCTTTTGAACATTCTAAAAATAGATATAAAATATTAAAATTTAATGGGTTTTTTTTTTTTCTTTTTTCTTTTTTATGGAAGAGTTATAATCGAAAATTAATATCATATTTCTTCTAAAATATTGTTTAATATTAATATTATCTCTCGTATCATATTTCCAATGTTTTTTTTTCTCTCTTAATTTCCAGCCAACAAAATAAATATAGTTTAATTTAGTTGCTAACTTATTATATCAATATATAAATAATTTAATTGAGTTGGGATTGTGTTAGATTTTGAAATTAGTGATCTCTTATCATTAATCTCCACAATAATCCACTTTGAACCTAAGTTCTCATGGAGATATAACTCCTTGCACCATTCCTAAATTAGCTCATAAAACATCTATTTTTAATAAATAAAATATCCAAACCCCTTTCAGATCTAATTAAGCAAAATAAAAAACATAGCATCATTTCAGTAAGTAAGATGTTATAATAACAGAACACATCAATAGCATAGAGAGTTGTATGGACATCTGTTCATCAGCAGACTAAATCACACGATATGATGTATCAAAATTAACATTCTAGGAGCGAGCAAACAAGTTTAAACAATAATGTCTCTACTGCCATATATAATAAGAATACATGAACTTTAAGATGTTCCTTACACATACAAAAGATGCAAAGCAACTTGGGAACTCTTTTGCTGCTATTCCTCATCACTATCATTCCCGAAAACTGAAGCTACAGGGGCTACTACTTTAGGTTTCTTTGTGGCTCCACCAAAAATCTTCTGCAATAACATCAGTCACCAAGAAATTAGGGACGAGATACCTTTCCATTAATTCCCCTATATTATTATTCTGTGGTAACAAGAAACTCGAACGACCAAGCAATGGTTGATACGTTCCATGTTAACATGGAACGAACATGAACGAGCAAGCAATAATGCCAATACTGCTGTGCTTTGCTCCCATAGGAACCGGTCCTTCTGGTAACTGGTTACTTAATTGATTCCTAAACACTCCAAAAGACGAACCAGATATTATCACTCATTACCTTTGGAATGAGCAATCAAGCATCAACAAATTTCAGAATGAATGGACTCAAAAAAACAAAGAACAAAATATTCAGAATCAATTGCAAACTAATTTTTAAAACAAAACAAAACATCATTAACGCTTTAGCTTTACCTTCGAGGTGCCACCTTTAGAAGAGAATCCAAATTTTAATGTTTTCCGCTGATCCTGATCTGCAAGTGATGTAGCATTTCTAATTTCAGTAGAAGCAGGCGCCTTGGCTGATCTTTCTTGTTGCTCCAGCATTTGCTGCTCCTTCTTACGGGCATCCGCACTATTTTTAACATGAAAGAAAATGTAAACAGAATCACACAATGAAAATATAAAGAGAAACTTAAAATGGGATCACAAAAGAAGTTATTGAAAGAAAAAAAGTGAGGAAAGGGAGATACATTTGAGCAAATTTTGCCATCTCTCTCTCTTCACGTTGCTGTTCCCGCTTGTTTCTGTCATCTCGGCTGCTTGAACCATGCATTTCTCTCATTTCTTTAAACCGCTGCAATCTCATCCAACAATGCTTTAGATTCGATGCAACTTCGAAGAGGAAATAAAGGAAAAGAGGATTTTGCTAGACAGGGAGTACTTATGAATAAACGCTTAATTTCCTACCTTTCTATGATTATGATCATATGAGCTGAGATGCGCTTCAAATTCCATAGCCAACTTGTACTGTTTGTTGCAGAGATCACAATAGAAAACCTTGCGTATTTCTTTAACCTCAGTTTGAATTTTCTCCTCACGTTCTGCTAAAACCTGGATTTTAATAATGTGCACGAAGCGGGCAGTAGAAGCCACCAGGTAATAAAAACTGCAGGAAAATCTGAAGACCTTCCAAAAGTTGATGGTCCCCTATGATATACCATTCCCGCTAAAAGACATGCATATATGCTATATGCTGCCTTCTGCTATTTGATATGAGTTTCAGAAAGAGGAAAGCATCAACTTCAAAGACTTAGCTAATAATTATCAATTTTCCCAACCAACTGTAAGATAAAAATAACATACCTCCCGTTTTTTCACATCTGCTTCTGTCTCTTCCATCTCAACATCAAGTTTTTTCCGCTGGATGTTTTCCTCTGCAGTGAAAAAATCGTCTTCTTCTTGTTTTCCAATTCCTAGTTTGGGATCTCTAATTCCAGATTTAATGGGCTCAATAATTCCTACACAAACACACACAATGAGTTCCTATTATTTTCAAAAGCTAGACCAACAAGTACCGATTAAGGATTAATTTTGGATTAACATTCAGAAAACCGTTTATTAAAAGAATAATAACTGAAAAGATTTTTTGACCCATTAAGAGATTTTTTGTTTATATTCCTATTTAAGTTTTAGATTTCTACTTTCAAAAGGTATCTAACTTGGGGATATATTTATGCTTTTATAATAGAAAAACTGTTTTAAAAAACATGCCCACGACATAACGCACTGGAGTTTTAGAGGATTCTTCCTGCTATTACATTCTGTTGACAAACTGAGCATGGGCAATCATTAAACTCCATGGGCAATCATTAAACTCACACTTGACGTGATTGTATTAATTTCTAAAAACAAGGAGCTTAAGTTCCAACTCAGAAATAGATGTTTTCATACGTTAATGATCAAGTGTGCAATTTAAACAAACTCAGAAAGTTAAATAGTTAAGAGAATCTAAGATTCATGAGAAAAGATAATGAAATAATACAATCAGAGACAGATTGCACAATGAATAAGCAGAGTGGGATTTCATATCCAGAAAAACACAATACCTTGCTCGTCCTTTCCTAGTCCCTTCCCTTTCCAGCCCATCTTCTGGAGAAGCCTATAGCCCACATTTGATGAAGTTAATTGAGTGTCCAACGATGCTTGTTCCACATTATCAAGATCAACATTTTCTGTTGGTCTATGGTTGATGGGCAAGCGAAAATCATCTATGAAGTCATCACCAAGAGAATCCTAATATTCCCACCAAAGACAGAAATATGTGAAACATTAGATATCACAAAAACCGTAATTCATTGTTCTTTTTTGTAAGAAAAGGGAGAGGATTTCAGTCAGTCAAGGGGCCAGATAGATGTATGTTGAGTATTTCCAGTTTGACATGATAACTCATTCATACCTGCTCCCTTGCATAGGCTTTATTTCGGTTGTTTGTTTCCAGTCTACTGCTGTAACTCCGTTTATCCATTTTGTCTCACCTATATCACATGGTTAGGTTAAAAAACATTACAAATAGAAATTTGAAGCACAGGAATAATAAGTTAGAAAGTTCAGAAATGAAAAAGAAAATGATTAAATGAAAAAAACTGATCAACTTTATGGATGCATTTCAAAATATTCATCATGAGTTGACCCAATGGCCAAATGGACAACCCATGGTTGTGTTATTCCTGGAAACCAAAATCTTAGCACTTGCAAGTTGCAAGTAAAACATATACATAGAAAATAATCTCAAGCAAGCATAATGTTTAGCAGTTGACTAAAATGTTTGTCATATTTCACTGTGAGGTTGATTTTAGTTAACATTCGGTATACTTCTGAGCTTCGCTAAATAAACTTGAAGCTTTGAAGGCTTTTTTTTTCAAAAAAATAGCCTACGAAAGAAGGGTTGTAATGTTGGAGGTCCTTAGGCAGTCTGGTCATCCTATTCCCAGTGGATCCCTAATGTCCCTATTTCCCTCTAACTGAGACCATAATTTCATAGAGAAAATGAGCGAATCTACAGCGGGCACACACAAAATCAATCCAAAACGAGCGGATCTTATGGAATAAAAAAAAAGTAACCAATTCTAAGTAACTACAAGAAAGAGCTTCAACTACTAAGAATAAGATACAAAAATGCGCTCACTCTAACTTAGACATTCCTCCATGAGGAAAAAACATGTTCCCCGTCCAATTCTTACACAAGAAATGCTCTTTAAGATTAGTCGACTATAATGAGATGTACATACCACGATCATAAACACGATAGAATAGACAGACGGAAGTAAAATTGCAATACCATGAAGGAGGAATGAGAAGTAACAATTTTCCTCAAGCATAAAATGGAAATTAATCAAAGTAACAAATTTAATAAGAAACAGAAAATCAATCAAGTTCCACAGCCCTAGACTAACGCGAGAGAAAACAAATGGCATGGAGGACATAGAAAGAACGTTAAAGAAAATTGTAGAGCAGTATGAAATGGAATTATGAGAAGAGGAAAGAACCTGAAGTCGAGAGAAATTAGGTCAACAAGATGGGAATTGGATTGTTTGTTTCAACGAGAACCTGCAGAAGCTGCGTTGCGACGAAACTCGTGCGCTAATGCCAACGAGAGAGACGGCTGCTGAATTGCTTTAAAACGAAAGCACAAATTTTTTATTGGGCCCGACCTCATTGCCAGCCTGTCAAGCCCAGAATTAATAGGCCCAAAACATTAGGGGTAATTCCGTACTCTAATTTCGATACAATATTCAGAAATCTTTAGTCTATATTTTAAATTTACAACCATACCATTAAAATTAATTATTAGTAACGCTTCCTTTAAAGAAAAAAAATCAATATTAATTATTTTTTTAAATATTATTATTTCACTCTTTCAATTCTAGAGCAAAAAATAAAATAAAAACAAGTTGGGTCACCATCTAACCCAACCCGAACTATAAGAGTTGGGTTGGGTTGGGTTGGATTAGCATTTTGAATAGGGTTGGGATCATTTTTCTAAACCCGAAGTGAATCGGTTCGGTTTTGGGTTCGTGGGCAAAACCTTCTAATAGACCGAGCCAAATAAAAATATATTAAATATATTAAAGATTCTTCTGTATTAATGGATTTGCAGAGTGGTACTGAGGCTAGTTTAAAAAAACTCGGTAGAATAAACTAACATATTGTTAATACATTTTATACTATTATTTTTAAATATATTGTTTATTATATAATACAAATGGTCACGTTATATATTTTTTATTTTTGTTATATACAATACCTTTAAATTAATCATTTTTATTGTTTTTTTTAATTTCCTGATCTATCCTTATATTTTTAACCCATTCTTGAGAAATATCAATATTGAGTTGTCTTTAGTTTTATGACAATGTTGAATTATGATAATATGTTACAATTTTTGCACGTTTTTTTATTGAATTTGTTGTTTTTTTTTTTTTTTTGTGAATAATTATAGATTGATTTGTGTTTGTTTGTGAATGTTTAATATATTTTATCTAATATTATATCGAAATAATTATAAATGGTAGATAAATAGAGGGTTGGGTTGGGTTACCAATCGAACCAACCCGAACTTTTGGGTTGGGTCAAAAAAATCCCTCAACCCAACCCAACCCAACACGGACCATGTACCCCCTACCATTTGGGTCTAGTTCATAAGTTCTCAAAATGGTTGACATGAATCAACTATAAAAGTAATTCTCACTCATACAAATCAATGATAAGTCTTTACTGTCAAAGGCTCCTAACTCATTCATAACTAATATTGAGTTATGTATAATTAATATTAATCATTCTCAATTAAAAAATTTATAATAAGAGATTAAATGTTTTTTAATTTTGTCTTACACAATTATGATATTCTTATATGTCAATCACATAGTGTTCAAGATTACACTAATATACGTTCAAGATTACACTAATATTCTTGAATTTTTCATATAATGGATAATATTATACTGTAAATAAAATAACCAAAAATATTATTAAAAAATTAAATAATTAATTACGAGACGTTAAGACATATATCCCAACAGAATAAAATGTATGTATGAATAATAGGTACCATGTGGCTTATTTACGTGTTATATCCAAGTATGCTATGATGTATGTTCACGTTATGCCCTATAAGACACTTAATGTGTCATGCATGACAAAAATGAATGATATGTCATGTACACATACATTATCTCAGAAATATTGTCATAAAAAGTATGGAAGTATGATGTAAATCATAATTATGTATGATAATTTGAAAATCTTGCCTGTTGTATGTAACGAGCTACTGGGTTTTATGTCCTAAAACTCATAGTTTGTAAACAAAAATATATTCTATTTTCAATAAAGTTATTATTGTTGTTTATTCAGTAAAGATTGTTATTGAATAGAGTGAACTTTACGATTATTAATCTAAATCAATAAACTAAGAACATTCTGACTGTTAAGGATAGTTGACCGTTCATTATAAGGCAAATATCTAGATATTTGCCTTACATTACGGGTTACCATATTTTCCCTTTTACTAAATGCAAATATATTGTATTCATTTATTATTTTTTCCTTTTATCGCTATTTCCTTATTATTTGTAATTTACCTTATTTCTGTATTCTGTAAATGATTATAAATAAGAGAAGTCTCACACCATTTGGGTGTGGTGGATTAATCAAACATTCACACTGACTATAGTATGATTACTTGAACTATATGTAGAGACATAAGAGTGGATCAAGTTCAAGTATATAGTCAAAATGATCTATAGTACAGTGATAAGGCTGAGTACCTTATCCTAGGGACACTATGGATGCGACCCACTTTTGTATGACATAAACAATGTGATCACTAAATTGTACATGCAGAGACATGTGAGTGGGGGCGTCCTATGCAATGAGTATTGCATAAAATCGGACCATGTAGAAAATCACTCTCACTTTATAATGTCGCTTACTGCTGAGACTGATTTTCTTTTCATTCAATGACCTAGGTAACTCGATTTTAATCCTGAGCTAACCATGAACTCTTATTTATTCGGAATTATCCTTAGATTTGTATGGGGGAGAGTGACTCAAGTTCGTCAACTCAATAGGCCTCCCATTTCAGGGGTAAGACTGGGTAAATGGCTGGAGACGTGGGGTGCAAGATGGAATTCACTCCTACCCTCTTTTAGGGATAGAAGAGAGGTAGTTCTTTTAAGTACTGACTTCAGGTTTTGAATAAGGGGCCCACCCTCTCATTGACCTGAGAGGGATTCAGTTTACTAGTTGGACCACAAACCAATTGTTCATAAGAGGATCAGTGGAACATAAGAAACAAGAAGGAACTTCAGGGGTAAAATGGCTAATTGACCCAGCTCTAGTTACGAACAACTTATGAAGGATCGACTTACTAATCATGATTATATCAAATGGACAGAAATATATCTATAGTGAGGGGAGTGCAACTACTAGGCTATAGTGGAGTGTTCTAGTAGTTAAGTTTAATCAGTTAATCTTAGATCGTTGGAGCCCATGATCTATAGGTCCATTAGGTCCCTCTGCTAGTTCATATCGGACTAAACCATAGAACAGTGTGACGAGTGAGTTCGAAGTGTTCGAATTCAAATTAGAGAATATGCGCTACATATATACGATATATTTAACTGCATTTTTGTTTTATTTACGAATTAAACAAAAAGAGAGAATTTGAGATATTTAAACAAGATTTAAATATCTTAATCAATTATGTGTCGGAATTGATTGAGATTGGTATTTGAATTAATATTAAATATTAGTTAAATAGTTTAATTAATCATTTAATGTTACTTTAATTTGAAATTAATAATCCAAATTAATTGTTGAATTAAAATGAAGAAAGTCAAAATGTTGACTTCATTTAATGGAAAAATCCATGTTAGTGGAATTTTGAGGGGTCAAAATTTGGTTTAACCAAACTTGCATGCTTGCCAAATAAACCCCACAAATTTGAGTGGAATTTTGAGTGTCATAATTTGGTTACTCAAGCATGTATGCTTGCCACATAATCCCAAACATTTGAATGAAATTTTGAGTGTCAAAATTTGGTGATCTCAAATTTGTATGAACATGCAAACATGACTCTATAAATAGAGTGATCATGGTACATGAAAGGTTGAAAAAAAAAGAAAAAAACCTTGAAAAAAAATCCCACAAACTCTCTCTTCATATATACTAAATCCCTCCCAAGTTTAGTCACTCGCCGGATTCCACAATCTTGTTCTAAGGCCGGAGAATAGTGGAGAAGACACTAGTGGTGATTCGAAACCGGTTCGTGAGGAAAAAGAAACATGAGCGATAAAAGGTTAGTATTCAAACTTATTTAGTTTTAATGTTTTTGAACATGCTAGTTTATTTACTATAATTGATGTACTTAGAGTGCCTAAGATCCAAATTTTTTCCGCATGTGTTATAATAACTCCATCAATTGGTATCAGAGCATGGTTTTAGGCAATTTATTTACATTAATTTGAGCATGGTGGGTACTATTTCATGAATGAAAATTTATGGTTGCTGAAGTGGATGTTTTTGGTTTTGACATTTTTTTATGCTTCCATTTGATGCAATTCTTGTAACAAGCCTAATGTCTATGGACTTTAATGAGTGAAGAAATGTCTGTAATTTTTATGGAGTTATTAGAGTCCATTTTAGGTTGTAATTGATCTAAAATGGAAGAGAAAGCAAGTTGAACCGAAGAAGAAGATGGAAGAGGCGGTTCGGGTGTTTTTTCTGCCGTTGGGGTCCGGTTCAACGTTTTTAAGGGTTGGTTCTCCCAGCTCGTGATCCTCGGAAGCGGTTCAAGTTATTTTTAATTATTAATGTAATAATTTAGTTAATTGCTTGCTTTAAAATGCCAAAATCAATCCACTTTAGTGTGTTTAATTAATTATGCATTATGAATATATGTTTTAATTAAATAGAAAATGTATATGCATAAAGTATGTCATATAGATTTAAAATCCCACCATAGGCTAGGCATGTTTCATGCATTCCAAGTATGTTATAAGTATTATAATGTATAGTATGCATGCTTAGGGTTCCATGAGTTATAAATATAAATTGTTATATTATTGCATGGAATGGATGTTTATATAATTGTTATATAAAGCATGTAGATGCATGTTATAAGTTATTTTCAACGTCATAGATGTTAAAATCTATAATAAAGATAAATGCATGCTCACTTAGGGTTAAGAACCAAGCACAATCAATCTTAATAGTTAAAATAGGTCGATGTCTTATAAAATTGCGGTTACAAGAAAGCTCACCTGGCACGATCTTGTCTAAGGTTGAAGGTACTTAAGTTAACGGTTTACGGAACACCTACTACCTAGAGATCGGATCAGTACTTAAGCTTAGTTAGCCCAGTTTTATGAGCATGCTTGAGTGATGCAAGTTTTAGAAAAATCACCTAGACTTAAGTTATATTTAATTAGCCAGAATATACCTAAGTAATGAGTAAACTCAACCGTCTAAAATACTTAGTGGGAGGAAAAAGGTATATGAGATACATTGTTTTCCTTTCATACTCTCTGAAAAATTCACACTGTGAGATTCATGCTCGGCCTCGTGTCGCTTTGGGAGCGTCCTCCATTCGGAAGGTATTTGCATGAGTCAAAAACAAGGTGAATAGAGAAAGTATTTATAGTAAGTGGGAGAAGAAAGTATATCAACACGTCCTATGGTCTCCACCACTAGGTTGCACCGTGAGATTCTCATGTTCCGCCTGTATGTTGCCCTAGAGCAACTACCCATTCGAAGGGTCATAACATGGGAGTCGAAACAACGCAAACTTCAGAAATGGATAGGATTTCTTAGATCCGTTCCCAACTTTGGTTTTTTCATTCGATAGCATTGTTGGGACTAGTCTCTGAGGTCTGAAAATGATGGGTCACACTTGAAGAATTACTAAGAGTTAGTATATTCTTGACCAAAATAGCGATAACTAAAACACTATAGGAACAAGAGTTATTCTGGGATTAGTGTTTAAGTCAAGAATGTCTTGGTTTAGTGAAGGAGTGATTGACTGCCCCTCGGTAGCAGTTGCTCTAACTCACTAAAGTATCATTGCAAATTAATAATTTCTAGGTACATTATTACATTTGCTAAAATTGATTGAATTAAACAGGATTAAGTCAAATCACTAATAGAATTTTCTTTATATCACAGCATGACAAACTCAATAGTACAATTACTCGATTCTGAGAAATTAAACAGCGACAATTACGCAACTTGGAAATCAAACCTAAACACAATACTTGTAATTGATGACTTAAGGTTTGTTTTAACTGAGGAATGTCCTCCAAACCCCAGCTCAAATGCAAACCAAACAGTTCGGGATGCATATGACAGATGAACAAAGGAAAATGACAAAGCCCGAGTGTATATTTTAGCCAGCATATATGATGTTTTGGCTAAGAAACATGATGTTATGGGTACTGCTAAAGAGATTATGGAATCTCTGAAAGGGATGTTTGGATAACCGTCTTTCTCCCTTAGACATGATGCCATAAAATACGTTGACAACTGCCGTATGAAAGAAGGGACCTCAGTTAGAGAACATGTCTTGGACAAGATGGTTCATTTCAATGTGGCAGAAGAAAATGAAGTTGTCATTGATGAGAAGAGTCAAGTCAGTTTTATCATGGTGTCTCTTCCGAAGAGCTTCTTTTAGTTCCGCACAAATGTGATAATGAACAAATAGAACATAGCTTGACTGCTCTTCTCAATAAGCTATAGACTTATCAGTCCCTCTTAATGAACAAGGGACAAACAGGAGAAGCAAATGTTGCTATCTCCAAGAAATTACTGCGAGGATCATCCTCCAAAAATAAGTCTGGTTCAACTTCTAAAAGTGTTTTGATGAAGGAGAAGGGTACAGGGAAAAATAAGATTCCTACTAACAGCAAACACAAGGTTCAAAAAGCAAATAAAGGAAAATGTTTCTATTGCAACGAAAACATGCACTGGAAGAGAAACTGCCCAAAATACCTTGCAGAGAAGAAAGCCGATAAGACACAAAAAGGTAAATATGATTTACTCGTTGTAGAAATATGTTTAGTAGAGTATGATAACTCAACTTGGATACTAGATTCAGGTGCCACTAATCATATTTGTTCTTTTTACTAGGAAACTAGCTCCTGAAGAATGCTTGTGGACGGTGAGATAACACTCAAGGTTGAAACAGGAGAGGTTGTCTCAGCAAGATCTTTAGGAACTTTAAAGTTGTTTTTTGGAGATAGGTTCATTATATTAGATAATATACTTTTTGTTTCTGGAATGAAAAGAAATCTAATATCTATCTCTTGTTTATTAGAACAATTGTATAAAGTATCTTTTGAAATCAATGAAGTGTTCATTTGCAAAAGAGGTATTCATATTTGTTCTGCATAACTAGAAAACAACTTATATACGTTAAAACCGAGCGAAACAAAAGTTATTTTAAATACCGAGAGGTTTAAAATAGCTGAAACTCAAAATAAACGACAAGATTTCTCCTAATATCTGTCTTGGGAACTTAAGACTAGGCCACATTAATCTCAATAGGATTGAGAGATTGGTTAAAAAAGGACTTCTAAATGAGTTAGAAGACAACTCTTTACCTCCATGTGAGTCTTGTCTTGAGGGTAAAATGACTAAACAACCGTTTTCCGAAAAAGGTTATAGAGCCAAAGAAACCTTAGAACTCGTGCATACAGATCTCTGTGATCCAATGAATGTCAAAGCACGAGAAGGGTATGAATATTTCATCAGTTTTATTGATGATTATTCAAGGTACGACTATCTTTACCTAATGCATCACAAGTCCTAAGCTCTTGAAAAATTCAGAGAGTATAAGAATGAGGTTGAGAATCTATTAGGTAAAACTATTAAAACACTTCAATCAGATCGAGGAGGAGAATATATGGACTTAAGATTTCAGAACTATATAATAGAATATGGAATAAGGTCTCAACTCTCAGTCCCTGGTATGCCTCAACAAAATGGTGTATCAGAAAGGAGAAATAGAACTTTGTTAGGCATGGTTCGGTCTATGATGAGTTTCGCTCAATTATCCGATCCGTTTTGGGGATATGTAATGGAGACTGTTACATACATTTTGAACATGGTTCCTTCTAAGAGTGTTTCAGAAACACCTTATGAGTTATGGATATGGCATAAAGGTAGTTTACGTCACTTCAGGATTTGGGGATGTCCAGCACATGTGTTGTTGCAAAACCTCAAGAAATTAGATCGTCGTTCAAAATTATGTCTATTCGTAGGATACCCCAAAGAGACGAAAGGTGGTTTGTTTTATGACCCTCAAGAAAATAGAGTGTTTGTATCAACAAACGCTACATTCTTAGAGAAAGACCACGTAAAAAATCATCAACCTCACAGCAAACTAGTATTAAGTGAGATTTCTAAAGAAGCTCCTGATAAAACAACAAGAGTTGTTGATCAAGCTGGTCCTTCAACAAGAGTTGTTGATCGAGCTAGCACTTCTAATCAATCACATCTTTTTCAAGAGTTGAGAATGCCTCGACGTAGTGGGAGGGTTATAACTCAACTCGATCATTACTTGGGTTTGGCAGAAACACAAGTCATCATACCTGATGACGGCGTTGAGGATCCATTGACCTATAAACAGGCAATAAATGATGAAGATAAAGATCAGTGGATCAAAGCCATGAATCTTGAAATGGAGTCGATGTACTTCAATTCAGTCTGGGAACTTGTAGATCAACCAGATGGGGTAAAACCTATTGGTTGCAAATGGATCTATAAGAGGAAACGAGACCAAACCGGTAGGGTACAAACTTTTAAAGCTCGACTCGTAGCAAGGGGTTATACCCAAAGAGAGAGGGTGTACTATGAAGAAACTTTCTCTCTTGTTATTATGCTTAAATCAATTAGAATACTTTTGTCCATTGCCACATTTTATGATTATGAAATTTGGCAAATGGATGTTAAGACAGCCTTTTTGAACGGCAATCTTGAAGAGAGTATCTATATGACTCAACCAGAGGGGTTCATTCAACAGGATCACGAGCAAAGAGTTTGCAAGCTTAAAAGATCTATTTATGAGTTGAAGCAAGCATCTTGATCCTGAAATATAAAGCTTGATACTGCGATCAAATCTTATGGTTTTAAACAGAATGTTGATGAACCTTGTGTTTATAAAAGGATAGTCAACTCTACAGTAGCTTTCTTGGTGTTGTACGTTGACGATATCTTACTCATTGGAAATAATGTGAGAATTCTGACTGACATTAAGCATTCGCTAGCGACACAATTCCAAATGAAAGATTTGGGAGAGGCTCAGTTTGTTCTTGGAATCCAAATTGTTCGGAATCGCAAGAACAAAACCCTAACATTGTCTTAGACATCGTACATCGACAAAATGTTGATTCGATATAAGATGCAGGACTCTAAGAATTTGGATTGCTGATTGCATTGCTGATTCCACCATGGAGGCTAAGTATGTTGCTGCTTGTAAAGTAGCGAAAGAATCTATATGGCTTAGGAAGTTCTTAACTGATTTGAAAGTCGTTTCAAATATGCATCTTCCCGTCACTCTTTATTGTGATAACAGTGGAGCAGTTGCAAATTCAAAAGAACCAAGAAGCCATAAGCGAGGAAAACATATTGGGCGCAAATATCATCTCATAAGGGAGATTGTGAAACGAGGAGATGTGATCGTCACACAGATAGCTTCAAAGCACAACATTGCTGATTCATTTACAAAGCCCCTCACGACTAAAGTGTTTGAAGGGCACCTAGTGAGTCTAGAACTACGAGTTATGTAATCTAGGTCAAGTGAGAGAAAAGGCATGAGTATGTGATGCCCTACTTCATTGTATTTATGTCTTACTCTACTCAACGTTATAAAACCCCACTAGAGTTTTAGTCCAAGTGGAAGTTTGTTGGGTTTTATGTCCTAAAACTCATAGTTTGTAAACACAAACTCTCTCTTCATATATACTAAATCCCTCCCAAGTTTAGTCACTCACCGGATTCCACAATCCCGTTCTAAGGCTGGAGAATAGTGGAGAAGACACTAGTGGTGGTTCGAAATCGGTTCGTGAGGAAAAAGAAACTTGAGCGACAAAAGGTTAGTTTTCAAACTCATTTAGTTTTAATGCTTTTGAACATGCTAGCTAATTTATTATAATTGATGTACTTAGAGTGCCTAAGATCCAAATTGCTTCCGCATGTGTTATATTAACCCCATCACGAGCATGTGATACTCTAGTATGTTTTGTACATAAGCGTACACCATAATAATACACGCTTATTTCTTTTGTTGGTTTGGTAGCGTGAGCATGTGCTAGTCCATAGTTAGGCCCAGGGGTTACATTACAATCTCGCTTAGTGGGTTGTGTGTGACCTTTAATTAAGTACAAAATTTTTTGTCGTTTACATGCAAGCACCGGAATTCTTGTTCCAACACCTTAAAGAGTGCCTCCCCGATGCCCACACTCCTCCAAACAACCTCTCATCATCCCTGCCATGCTCCAAACACCCTGTAAGGAAGAATCAGAAGGAAAAATGAGAGAGAGAGAGAGAAATAAGAGAATTCTTTGGTGACGATAATCCCTCAAATCCGACATTGAAACAACTAGGCCACACCGCAAAAGGGATCACTGAGGACTGTACGCACGTAGGAGGTGTTTACAATCTATAAGACTATATATATATATATATATATATATATATATATATATATATATATATAAAATATAATATAAAAAAATATAAAAAAAATTATAAAAAAATATTTGTTAAAATAATAGTTATAAAAGAATAATTCATAGATAAATAACTAAGAAAGGATTACTTAAAAATAAAAAATAAAAAATAAAACTTACCCATCTCTCTCCACTAACCTCCCATCCCAATCTCATCCTCTCTCTCCTCAACCACTGCATAATATCACAGTTCATCTAAAAAAATAAACAGAAAAGTGTCCGAGAAAAAAAGTAAAAATGGCTAGTAGATTATAGATTTAGAGATTTTGGTCTATTATTACAATAAAATCCTAGATTTACTTTTCATTTACAGTTATGGTTATAAGAAATTAATTTAGGATCATAAGATCAGATTTTCTTTCCTTTATCCAATATTTTAACAGATCATGTAATAAATTGGTAAGATTAGACAAAGATTTGGTGAACAAAATTTAAAAATAAAATGGGAAATATCAGAGGACAAGAAACTCCATTGAATTTTGTCCCGTAACAATATATTCCCTACAACATTAATAATAGAAAATAAGATATTCAGTGAAAATAGCATTATATATATATATATAACATTTCAAGACTTTTAACAATGAACCAAGGTAGATTATGATAATGTTATAGAGTTCAAACTTGAAACTGATGTCATGGGCTCACATAGGTTGACTCAGATTTCAAAGGACAGAATCAAACTTTTATTAAAGATATATTCGCGACAACGACTTAAGCTAGCCAGGTAAGTGGCATTACTATCGGCTTGGTTATATTTGATGTTGACATATGCTTGTGGTTCTACACGCGTCATATATACTGATATGTGTGAATTATCTGTGAATCAGTATGCTTATATTATGTTTTTGTTATGTTATAATATGTGGATTGTGTGATAATAATTATGGTACGATGTGTTCAAGGATATGTTTGAGATATGATACGAGAATGATGCACAAAACAAAATCTAGTGATAGGAGTAAGATACATTCATGAAACGTTAAGATTAGGTTACATATCGGAGTGCTATGGATAGAGGAGATTGATAAAATAATATGGTTAGGATATGGGTAGAAAGGGATAGGTTTGTGATAGATTGATCTTAGGATACGTTCCTGTGATGATATGACTAAGGTACATTCACGTATCGATATGGCTGTGATAGGTATAAGAACGTTAAGGCTATGATAAGTTAGGGAACGATATGACCACAAAGTGTTTATAAAATGACATATTTATGATATGATATATTGTGATGTGATATGTTATTTTTAGATTGTTTTGTGTGATCATTGAGGTAATTGTTGTATGAATTGCACGTTATAAAACTATGTTATGTTTTCTAAATTGTATGTATACATCATGTTATGAATGACATGATATCACGAAAAATGAAATGAAATCTAACCCCGTTAGGATTATGTATGATACTTAGACTGAAAAATGAGAAATGATATGTTAAGCATGAAAGATGATAGTGGGGTTATATTCATTAATGATAAAAGTAGAAATGTTGGGGACCTCATGCATTATGTGTGCTCATGCATTTAGGAAGATTCTCCTATTCCATCACGAGGGTACAAACGCATACATCCAATGGTAGGATAACAATCGTTATGTTTTGCATAGTGCTACCGTGACAGTTACTAGTTCTAACGGGTGTCCGGCCTAGGGAGCGTCCTAGTGTATTCTCTCCCGACAAGTAAGGTGGATCAGCGGTGTGCAAACTGACTGGTGAGCCCATACCTGCACGTATGGGCTTTAGGGTTGTATGGGTTGTGTGAAGAGTATATGGTACATGTCCAAATTACCCGTTAGGACAATACCGTAGGAAAATAGATTGAAAGGATAGGTCCCTGTCATTGCATTTGCATGTTCTTGCATTTAACCCCAATAGTGGGGTCACTTATAAAGTATTTCTTTAAATACTCAAGTCATGTGCTACTACATTTTTCAGGTTAAGGCAAGGCATTCCTGTACGGCTGACGACAGAATTACAACTCGAGATCATGGCACATGCATAGGATAGTGGTATTTATTTTCTTAGACATAGGCTAGAATAGGATGTTTTTAACTTAAACGCTTATTTATTTTATTCAGTCTTTTGTTGTGTCGTTTTAAAGAAATTTTCGAAATACGTAAGTCCATGGCTGTGTTTTAAGATAAAGGTTATGTCTTATGAAATTTAAATGAAGTCTTCCGCATTCAATGTTTATGGTACGTATACAGTAGCGACCTTAAATTAAGTAGAAAATTTCGGGTCGTTACAGTTGGTGTCAGAGCTCTAGGTTACAGATTTTGTAGACTAGCCTACAATGTAGGCTTTGTATGTTTCATGGTCCCACCGTCGATGCCCCGTCTTCATCAGGTATGTCTTGCATAAGATAAGAAAACAAAATGTTGTTGATTGCATATGTTGTTATTGCTTGGTCATTATAAAATATAACTCATAATTGAATTTTTACAACAAAGTATCATAATTGACGGCATTATTGTTAGCTTAATTCTATATTTATTATAATGTAGAATATGTTATGCTTTATCTTGCATGGAATGTGAATGTAAATTGTTGTATTTATGATGTTTAGATTTACTGAGGTTGGTACTGTGAATGGGTAGCTATAGTTTTAGTAGGCTACTAAATGTTAGTGGATCCATGAAAATAATTTTGCTAAAGAATGTCATATTCTTCAGTTAGATGTCTCGAATATAGATAAATTACTTAGTGTGATGATCATAGATATGGAAAGGAATGCACCAACGTATACTGATGTGTAAGTAATTTAAAATGAAATAAAAATGAATTAGGACACTTGATAAATGACAATATCTTATAGTTATGCTATAGATATTAAGGGTGGTAGTGTTTGAAAGACAATTTTATATGAAGTATATAAAGATGAAATTAAAGTATGAGTAAGAAAAAAAATTGATTCAAGACCATAAAAGTTTAAAAGTGTATACTTAAATTGATTGGTGAATGACATAAGTGACTTTAATGGAAGCTGAGTCTTGGAAGTATTGAGATGTAGAAATCTTTCTTGCCTTAATACGAGTTAAAAAAAAAAATAATAATAATACAACCACAATTATGGAAATTGTGAGGTGATTTAAAAGTATCGAGCAACAATTGGATGAGGCATTACTATCATGGTCAAAATTTTAGAGGTATATAGAGAGGACTATGGTATGAGATTGTCAAGATACCTTAAATTTAAGAAACCATGATTTAAGATGAACTTGGGTGGGGGATACACGAGGATTAGAGTGGGACATTGTGTCTAAATCAACTAGAAGTTTTGTGGTAATCCTTCTTAGGGTACACAAATGCACTCAGGAAGATCAACATAAACAAATTGTTGTAGAAAATTACCAATCAATTTTTCCTAGCAATGTCAACCTGGTTAAAAGGTATTACCATAGTTAAAGTTAGACTGTCATTTGTCATGTAAGTATCCTAAGTCTTATGGCATCGGATGATATCCACCTTGCTTATATAATACAAATTTTAGAAGAGAATTTTGTTAGGCCCATTCTTGATATTACAAAGGCATTGAAATGGTTGTGCTGCCTTTCGATTATCGTTATAGGAACATTAGTTTGGGCTATACTAGATAAGGTATACCAAGAGAAAAACCTATTTGACAATGTTTCCAATGAAAGTTACCAAATTCTCAAACTCTAGCTTGACCACAAATAAAATACGGTAAGTGGTTCGTAGATCCATGTGATTTACTAGTGCATTCAATTTGTATTGGGTTAGGGTTGAGTTTTTAACCAGTTTCATGTTCTGATTTTGACTCCAAAATTTACTAGAATTGGGATAGGTAGCCCAAAGAGAAGAAGTATTACAAATTTCTTGATTTTGTATGGGAAAATAGGCAAATTTGTGTATGGAATTCATCTACAAAGATGAGACATTAATGATGAACCAAATCAAGTGGACATTTACAAACAATACAAATATAAACAATAATGAGGAAAGGAAAATAATTTTTTTGTATTTTTAATTATTAAAAATACAAAGAACGAACAATTTTAATTGGAAACATTCCTCTAATGAATTCCCTAGGAACTTATATAGTAAATAGACTATAGAGAATTGTGATAAGTCAAATATTGCAAAGCTGCGGTATCTATGACCGGTCAAAATTGGACTATAACGAACTTTCAGTCTATACCAGCACCGTAATATCTTATTGGGGAGGAAGATTAGAATTAGAGATTAATCGAGAAGCAAAGATATGAGCGTGTGTGAGTAGGAAACATAAAATATTTATTCTAGTTCTATCATCAGCTATGGGTTTGAATCTTAAGAGAAATTCTCGAGAATGTTTATACCCTGAAATTTCTCTGTCTTTCTTTAATGATAAGGAGAGAGAAAAAAATTTGGATCAAAAGAAAATGTCATTTCTCTGGTATGTTTGAGATAGGATACGAGAATGATGCACAAAACAAAATCTAATGATAGGAGTAAGATACGTTCATGAAATGTTAAGGTTAGGTTACATACTGGAGTGCTATGGATAGGGGGGATTGATGAAAGAATATGGTTAGGATATGGGTAGAAAGGGATAGGTTTGTGATAGATTGATAGAACGATGGCGTTAGGATACGTTCCTATGATGATATGACTAAGGTACGTTCACATAGCGATATGACTGTGATAGGTATAAGAACGTTAATGCTATGATAAGTTGGGGAACGATATGACCACGAAGTGTTTACAAAATGACATGTTTATGATACGATATATTGTGATATGAATATGTTATTTTAGATTGTTTTGTGTTATCGTTGAGGTAATTGTTGTATGAATTGCACGTTATGAAACGACATGTTAAAAGCATGGAGCGTTATGTTATGTTTTCTAAATTGTATGTATACAACATGTTATGAATGACATGATATCACGAAAAATGAAATGAAATGTAGTCCCGTTAGGATTATGTAAAATACGTAGACTGAAAAATGAGAAATGATATGTTAAGCATAAAAGATGATAGCGGGGTTATATTCATTAATGATAAAAGGAGAAATGTTGGGGACCTCATGCATTATGTGTGCTCATGCATTTAAGGGGATTCCCCTATTCCATCACGAGGGTACGGACGCATACGTCCAATGGTAAGACAACGATCGTTATGTTTTGTATAGCGTTGTCGTGACAGTTACTAGTTCTAACGGGGCCTAGGGAGTGTCCTAGTGTATGCTCTCCCGACAAGTAAGGTGGCCCAGTGGTGTGCAAACTGACTGGTGAGCCCATACCTGCACGTATAGGCTTTGTGTAGAGTATATGGTACACGTCCGAATTACCCGTTAGGACAGTAACGTAGGAAAATAAATTGAAAGGATAGGTCCCGTCATTGCATTTGCATGTTCTTGCATTTAACCCCAATAGTGGGGTCACTTATAGAGTATTTATTTAAATACTCAAGTCATGTGCTACTACATTTTTCAGGTTAAGACAAGACATTTATGTACGGCTGACGACGGAATTACAACTTGAGACCATGACACATGCATAGGATAGTGGTATTTATTTTCTTAGACATAGGCTAGAATAGAATGTTTTTAACTTAAATGCTTATTTATTTTATTTAGTCTTTTGTTGTGTTGTTTTAAAGATGTTTTCAAACCACGTAAGTACATGGCTGTGTTTTAAGATGTTTTCAAACCACCTAAGTCCATGACTGTGTTTTAAGATGAAGGTTATGTTTTATGGAATTTAAATGAAGTCTTTCGCGTTCAATGTGCGTTCAATTTTTATGGTACGTATACATTAGCGACCTTAAATTAAGTATAAAATTTTGGATCTTACATGGGAGGTGAAGAGGAAAGAGAAACAACTAAGAACCAAAGTAAAAGGGTGAGAAACGATTTTAGAGGAGAGAGAAATGCAATCGAGAATCGCGTGGGAATCGGGTGGAGAAGATGAAGTCCGTTGACCTCTAGTCGAACCCGGATCTAGTACCCTGCATGTAACCTATCAACCACCGCTCTGCTTTCAACCCAATCGCCAGCAACCTAAATCGCTCCCGTCGAAGCTTGTAGTAACGCATACCCTCCTGGCCCAAATTACTACGCCCAGAGTCTAGATCAGGCCAAACACTTGCAACCCGTGACTCGCACCTTGACTCGAAACTGCATGCACATGCGTCGACTTCGGTTTGTGTCACGTGGCACTCTTGCAGCGCGACACATCTCTTGACTCAGTCGGCTTAAACGGCTTGGCTCGGCTCCATGGCTCAAAATGAGCTCCTTTCGCTTGGTAAAGTGAAAATAGACATTTTCCACCCTTCGGAATATCCCAAAACTAAATTTAACTTAAGGCAAATAAGGTCCATATAAGGTTAAATTTCTCTATTTAAGTTCAATTGAGTTAAGAATTATTATTTTACTAATGAAACAAGATGAATATTTTAATAGTAAATGAAAATCGGTGGTAATTTGGAGCAACTTCGAGGAATGAGAGCTAACGTACTCAAATTAAGGAGAATGCCTGCTAAGACCAACAAAGTAAGTGACCCTACCGTCGTTTGGTTATAATTGTGTGTTTTATGATGACACTTGCTCATGGTTTAGTACATGTCATAGGTCGTATATGCAAATTGTTATAAAATGATATATAGATGTTATTGCGATGTGGTTGTTGTGCTGTATTTGATGAATTGATATGCTTTATGATATGATATTTTGGAGACATGCTCGGGATAAATTGTGTGACTGTTATGATATATGATATGATATGTGCACGATATAGATTGTTATGTTGGAAAGCATGAAAATGTTATGATATGATGATATGTGACATGAATGATATGGTATGATTGACATGCAAAACAACGAACTAGCATTAAATACAACTTCGATATATGCATGAAAATTATGATAAATGATATGAGAAACGTTGTGATAAATAATATGTTATGAATGAGACGCTAGCTGGGTTGTATTATATAATAATGAAAATAAAAATAAAAACTTTGGGACCTCATGCATAAGGGGATACTCCTATTCCTTCACGATATTACGAACGTGTACACTACTAGGCAGGAGAACGTTCATTATGTTTGTCATAATGTTGCCGTGACGGTCACTATTCCTAACGAGTGTTCGACATCAACAGCTACCAGAGAATGCTCGCCCGACTAGAAAGGGGCCCTAGAGGTATGCAAACCGACTGGTGGGTCAATCATTGTATGCGTGGACCGTGTGTAGGAAAATTAAATACACATTCAATTTTCCTGTTAGGATAGTCGCCATAGGAAAATAGACTTTTATAATAGGTCCCATGCATGAAATTGTATGTATTTTCATTTAACCCCGATAGAGGGTCGCTTGCTAAGTATTTCTTAAAATACTCAAGCCATGTGCTACTCTGTTTTCCAGGTAAAAACAAAACTCTCATATACGACTGATGGTGACATCGCAACTACGAGACTGTGGCACATGCTTACGATAGTTTCATAATTTGAATTTAGTAGACTATAGGTCAGTATAGGCTAGTGCATTCCTCTTCGGTAAGCATATAGGTTAGTGTAAAACATTTTAGTTTATGTTATTTTTCTTATTTATATTGTTTTATTTCAAAAACCTTAGATGTGACATGTGAGGACAAGATCCGGTTTTATTATGAAGTTTCACATGAGGTATTTCCACATTAAATGTCCATGATATGTATACAGTAACAACCTTAAGTTAAGTAGAAAATTTAGGGTCGGTAAATGAATTTTCTAGGAAGTCTTTAAATTTTAGAGCTCGAGGGAAATGCACTAACCTAAGACAGAGTGGCGATGTAGACCTCCTATGTTTCATGGCGATATGGCAAAATTATGTTTTTGAAATCTTAGTCGAGGAGAGTGGCAATATGACATCCTGTTTTAGGGTAATATGGTTAGCAACGATGTTTAAGACAAATATGTCCTGATATGAAGTATAATTGTATGTGTTTGCATTTTCCGACTCAATCAAGTCAGGAAAAAAAAATTCATAGTATGCATGTAGTAGTGATCAAGTCACATTTTAAAAAGTCAGGTTGCTACAATAAGCGTAACAACCCGAAATTTCCGCTAACCTAAAGTTGCTATCATCGTCATAATATACTCTCTTATGCGAAAATAATCATTTAAAACATTATCGTAAAACATTGTCATGGACTTATACGTTTGAAAAGAGTATTTAAAGTAACATGATGAAATGTTAAATAAAACAAGGTAAATATTAAAATTCAAAAAACGCCCTATACTAACCTATGGTCTAAGATTTTAAAAATATAACTATCCTATGATGTGTCATAGTCTTTACTTGCAATGTCTTCAGACGTACAGAGTGCCTTGCCTTTACCTGAAAAATAGGAATAACACATGACTTGATTATTTTATGAAATGTTCAGTAAGTGACCCCACTATTGGGGTTAGGGAATGCAACACATGCAACATGATCGGAGACTTGTCGTTAAAACCATCATAGAGGTGGCCTTCAGTCCGGACAAAATTGGATGTGTAGTACTTCCCTACACAATACACACACATGGGAGTGTGAGTCCTCGCACCTCTTGGATCCATCATAGTTGGGCTAGTTGTTCTTATCCGGACATCTGAAGGTCAGCAAACCCCCAAATATCATGCGAGACATCATAGTTATCATCATTAACATAGTCTACTCGTTCGTACTCATCATCATAAATGAAGAAGTAACCTGACGTATATGAACATACAATATGCATGAGGTCCCTATAGTTTTCATCTTCCAATCATTCTTATGACAACTCTATACATCATTCTCACATTACCCTAGGTAACATGCATGCATTAGCCTTCATACGTTCATCATCATTAACATCAATTAGGGTTGTCTTAGGAAACTCACCGTCATAATGCATCATGACATTTAATACATGCACATCATCTCAATATGGAATATCATCCTATTAAACTATCTCATCATCATGTTATCATGCATCATCTTCATCATATTATCATCTCATATCATCATATAACATAAAACATAAATACACATAAATTACACTTGTTTTGATGCATAATTAATAGTGATATTAATGAAAGTATGAAAAAAAATAAAAGGATAGAATATAAAAAGGTTTTATTGATTTAATATCTATACATTAATTTTCCTCTCTATGTTTCTACTTGGCATAAACACCTACGAAAGACATGATGCTTCTACAAAATACCCTCAAAACGTAGGTATAAATTCCTTCTAATGTATTCACACAAAGTTATTCTATAATTTAATATTCTTTTTTATTTTAATTTTTTTTTATTCTATACACTTATCCATGGTTGGAATTCTTTTAATTTAACTTTTAGAATGATTTTAATGTTATCCCTTTATATTACTATTATTATTATTATATATATACCGAAGACTACATACAGATGCAAATTCTTTCGGCATGTTTTGCTAGTAAAACTCGAAAGTCACCAAATATAGAGGTGCACTAAGTAAAACAAGTTTAATTGTGAAGTTTCTACCGAAAAAGAAAAGTGTAGTTTGTTGGTATAAGTAATAACTTTCAATTATTTTAAGCATTTCGTAACCATCCGGTTCTCCTGATCGCTCTCATTGAATGTGGTCTCGGTTCATTCATCTACCCTTCTTTTACTCGGGTATTACATGTCCACCAACTTCCTTCTTAGTTCATTCATAAACATCTTCGTCGGAGAGATGTAGCCATGATACTATTTGTAGCGCTCCTGTCTAGGCTTTGGAATCTTACAAGGAAATGTCGAGACCATCAACTACTGAATTTGGATTTCGATTTCGAATAGTATATAGTGATTAGAAATAGCTTTTATTTATTTATATTATGTATTATTAAAGTAATAATCTTTTCAAAAAAAAAAATTTAGTACAATACAAAAATGGTTATATCAATTTGATTTGGTTCATATATTCCTTATGGCATTTTCTTTGCTATGGGGTTTTTTCTTTTCTTATTCTTTTCATGAGACAACATAACTATCTATGAGAACAAAATTTAAAATTATCCTAATAAAAAAATATAAAAATAAAACTAAACATTTTACGATTTTAACCAAAGCTATTTAGCGAGTAGGGATAAAAACAATATACTAGCTACTAAAGATGTAACGACCCGAGATTTCTCTTAACTTAAAGTCGCTATCGTGTTCGTAATATAATCACGGATATGAAATTAATTATTTAAAAATATCTTCATAAAATAATGTCATGGACTAATATGTTTAAAAAGGGGTTTTAAGGTAACACAAACAAATTATTAAATAAAACAAATTAAATATTAAAAGTAATAACGTCCAGTACTAACTTAACGTCTAAGAATTTAAATGCACGTGAAATGGTTTACTTGAGATGTCATCGTCAGCCGTATAGGGGTGCTTTGCCTTTACTTAAAAAATAAAAGTAGCACATGACTCGAGTATTTTAGGAAATACTGAGTAAGTGACCCCACTGTTGGGTTAGATGCAAACATATGCAATCATGAATGAGACGTATCATTTAAAATCGCATTCGCTTACGTGATTACAGAGCGTTATTACTTTTATAATTTATTTAATATTTCGTTTGTGTTACTTTAATTTAACGACCCTAAATTTCTACTTACTCAAAGTCGCTACTAATGTCTCATGCTTTGCTAAAATGCGGAATATAACTCTTAAAAGAAAACATCATCTATAGTATAAATGTCGAAAACATTTAAAACATCTTCTATCTCCGGAAAACACAACCATGGTCTTACGTGTTTAATTACAAAATATTTAAATCAATATGCGTTTACCCTATGCACGTGCCACAGTCTCTGCTCGCGATGCCACAGTGATTCGTATATGGGCGTGTTGCCTTTAACTAAAAAATGATGTGGCACATGACCTGAGTATTTCGAAAAATACTCCGTAAGTGACCTTAGTAAGAATACAAAAAAAAATAAAATTAAAAATTAAAAACATATGTTAAAGATGTTGAATGTTCAAACTTGCTTAGTTTATTAGAATCACGTTTCACTGTTTTAAACATCATTTCAAATCCACCCATCCATTCTTTATTGCTTTATGAATATAAAAATTAATATATTTTAAGTTATTCTTTAAAACAAGATAATTCAAGCACATCTAATAAATTAATTAATGGCATGGAATAATCACTGCATTAAATCTATATATTATATTAAGATCGGTATCCATTTTTCCACCCAACTTTATTTTCTATCTTATTTAGTTTGTTAATAATGGTTAATCACCAAACTTAACTTTAGTTTAAAAAAATAAAAAGAAAAAAGAAGGTATATTTCTGATTTTTATTACGACTACGGTTGGAATTTACACTGGCTAATTAAGGGGAAGATCATCAGCGTATGAGCAAAAGACATTACGTGAGGATCCCACATTCGCTGGGGAGGAGAACGAAATACCCTTTAAACAGTGTGAAAACCTTTCCTTAGTAGACGCGTTTTAAAGCCTTGAGAGGAAGCTCAAAGCTTGGGTCGTTACACATTATCTCACATGAAAGCTTATCTCAAAGTGAACCAGATGAAATTGTTTTGAAAATTTCTGATGTTAATATGACTTATTGTTGGAACTATTACAAAGGAAATTAGTGACTTTGTAAACCTACAGGTATGTGGACTTATTGTTGGAACGCTTTTGAGTTAGGTTGGATGAATTGTATGTTGTATGAATAATACGTACTATGTGGTTTGGCTACGTGTTACTACTTGTATAATGTGATGCTTATAAACTCCCTGTGATGTATGTACGTCGAGTATGTTTTGATACCATACCCACATAGGTTTGTTTCATAGGTAGGTTGTCATGAAAAATATGGTAGTATGATGTGCATTACAACCATGTATTACTATGATTTAAAATTTTAATACCGCATGCATGTTGTGCGTCATGAGCACGGGATACTTCTCTAGTATTTTTTATACGGACGCGTACGCCATGATATAATATGTGATCCTTTCCTTCCATTGGTTTTAAGCAATATGAGCATGTAGTAGGTTGTAGTTAGTCCGACTATTGGGTTCGTGCGTGCGTGCATGAACCGTGTGTAGAGGGAGTACTATGCATCCAACCATTCTTGAAAGAAATTTAGAGTCGAAAGAACAATCACGTAAAAGTAAGTCTCACCATGAACCATGTTACATGTAATTGCATTTCTCGACCGGAAAAGAATCAAATGATCTAACCCTTAAAAAAGAGCGTAGAAAAAAAGTGTAGAGGTATAACTTGTGATCCCTTCTAACTTTTGAACAGTTTGAAAAAGGATGAATGAGAATATTATTTCTAAGCTCAGTTGTTTTCCATTTTATTGGAAAGAAGGAATCTTAGCTTTAAAAAGAAAAATAAATAAATAAATAAATCATTTACTTGCAACTCAATGCATTGAACACATAAACTTATTAATTTTCTAAAATCCTTTTTCTCCACCAAATTATATTCCTCTATTTTAATTATTAAATATTTCCTTTTTTAATTTTAATTTTGATTAGTGTGACATGAAAATGCTATTAAAATTTTATATATAAACAAATAATATTTATTTTTAGTTCCTATAATTAATTTTAACAATATGATTTAGGTAATTAATGTGAGATCTCACATCGATTGGAAAGGAGAACGAAACATTTGTTAGGGTTTAGGGTTTAGGGTTTAGGGTTTAGGGTTTAGGGTTAAATCCTTAACCCTAAACACTAAGCGTATAGAAACCACTCCCTATTAGACGAGTCTTAAAACCTTGAGGGGAAGCTCGAAAGGGAAAGTTCAAAGAGGACAAAATCTGCTAGGGTTAGGTTTGAGTAGTTACAAATGGTATCAGAGCCAGCGAGGAGATTGAGCTTTGGAGGGAGGTGGACACGAGGCGGTATGCCAGCGAGAAGGCTAAGCCCCAAAGAGAATGAGTGTCAATGAGGATGCTGGACTCCGAAAGGGGGTGGATTGGGGGGATCTCACATCCTTTGGAGAAGGGAACAAGTGCTAACGACGACGCTGAACCTCGAAGGGAGTGGATTAAAGGGTGTTACATCTCTTAAAGAAGAAAACGAGTGCTAGTGAAATGCGTTTTAAAATATTGTGGAGAGGAAAAACATGAGGGGACCATATGTGTTTTACAATTACCTTAATGGTTTGTTTGTTATTTTGTTTCTCACTTAAATTTTAGTTTAAATTTGAAGTTTTTTTAGTTTATTTAGTTATTTAAAAAATTGATTTTAATAAAAATTGTAGGAACTTATATATAATTAGTAAAAAAAAAAAAAAAAAAAAA
>NW_019272051.1:184078-200527 GCF_002738345.1 Cucurbita maxima | reverse complement strand
TAAAAAAAAAAAAAAAAAAAAACATGCACGAACAATAAAAAGAAATAACAAAACTAAAAGTAGAAAACACTACCGATTTTACCTATTTAGAGTCGTTCATGTTCATCTCTTAATTCGGAAATATAACGCTTAAATGATATCATTTATAATATAAACTTTAAAAACGTTCTGAACAACTCCAAACTTCTAGAAAACACTACCGGTTTTATATGTTTCAAACAAAAATGCTCGAATTCAAAAACTAAAAACAATTATAAAATAAAATAATTTAAATGATGAAATGCAAACATCCTATTCTAATCTAAGACTAGAAAATTAAATATGTGACTATCTTATGCATGCGTCACAGTCTCTATTCGCGATGTCGCTTCATCCGTATATGTGTGTCTTGCATTTACCTGAAAAATGATATGACACACAGCCAGAGTATTTCGAAGAATACTCAGTAAGTGACCCCACTATAAGGGCCATAATAATGAAAAAACATGTCATCATGCTGTTGAGACCTATCTCTATTCTCTAAGGGTGGCCTCCAGTCTCTGACTACTATGGATGTGTAGTACTTCCGTACACACGACCCACACGTGCGAGTGTGAATCTTTAGGGGGCTCGCACACCCCTTGGACCCTCTTTGGTCAAGTTAATCTGTAGCGACGTTCAGAGGCTAGCGGAACCCCTTGGTATCATGCCCCCCATGAACACCCTCATCATCATACTATGCGCATTCACACTCATTGTCTCTGGGGAAGTATCCCTATGCTTATGAACATACAACATGCATGAGGTCTCTCTAAATTCTATCTTATTATCTCTTCTGACACAACTCTCTAGTCTTCTCTTTGTTACACTAAGTAACACATGTTCATGAATATTTATATTAATATCATTTTCATGCTCTTAGGGTTGTGTCCTATGTTGGTTTATTGACATGATGCAATATGACACTCATCATCATAAAGCATACTCAATGTGGAAAACATCATCATATTAAGGAAAAAGTCATGCAATCATTATACTTATCATAATGTCATCACGTGCATCAAACATATCATGTACGTCATGCATCGAAACATAAATCATAAACATACAACATGCATCACAACTCAAACATCATACTTATACATGATCATAGCTCATACATCATCATGCTTATAAGTATAACTGTAACGCATACAATTTTCTAGCCTATCCTACCGTAAGGCCACTTACTTGGCTGGCCTTAGCCGAAATACTTCCTAATTAAGCTCCTGTTCCTTGAGATCTCCTCCAAACATTGTCAGCGTTTGTTTCCTATCATATCGTTGACCACCTTCTGTTAGTATTTTATAATTAAATTAATAAACATGAAATACAACACCTAAACAAACGAAATGCCCCTGTGGCATAGCGCTTTCACTTCTCGAGCTAAGATTCTTATGATTTTTTCCTCGTAACTCAAATATTTGTTGAGTTGGAGGGGCTCGTAATCTGTTACGTGGATAGGGTTCGTCGTGTATTTCCTTAGCATCGACACGTGAAATACATTGTTTACTCCTGAGAGAGAGGGAGGGAGGTAGAGCTAACTTATACGCTACAAGAACGATCCGCTCGAGAATCTTGAATGCTTCGATAAATTTAGGACTTAACTTTTCCTTATGTTCGAACCTCAAGACACCTTTCATGGGTGCCCCTTTAGGAATACTAGGTGTCCTATCTCGAACTTTAAGTTTCTATGCCTTCCATCGACATAGTTTTTCTGTCTACTTGGTGACTCGAATTAGCTCGGGTCCTACTAGCTCTCTCTCACCTGCCTTGTCCCAACATAACGTGGACCTGTATCGTTTCCCATATAGGGCCTCGAACGTTGTCATTCCAATAGTCGCTTAGAAACTATTGTTATACAAGAATTCCATCAAGTGGAGCTTGAAATCCCAACTTCCCTTAAAATCTAGTACGTAAGCGCGTAACATGTCCTCTAGAATTTGGTTTAAGCAACCCATTTGTCCATCTATTTAGGGGTGGAAGATGGTACTAAAGTCTAGGTGAGTGCCCAACACTTTTTGAAGTCTGCGCCACAAAGCTGACGTAAAGCGTGGGTCTCGATCTGACACTATCGACACTGGGATTCCATGTAATCTTACTATTTATTAAACATACAGTTGAGCCCTGTGCCAACTTGGTCAACCTGTCGACAATTACCCAGATTCTTGTATAGCCTTTCATTTTGGATATTCCTACTATGAAGTCCATTGCTATGTTTTCTCACTTCCACTCGTATACTTAGGGGCTATAACATCCCTGCTGTCTTTTATCTAGGAACTTTCACTTGTTGACAAACTAAGCACTTGCTCATAAACTCGGCCACATCTCTCTTCATGTTACACCACCAGAAGTGTTGTTTTAAATCTTGGTACATCTTAGTACCTCTTGGGTGCATGACAAATGACGAGTTGTGAACTTTCGTCAATTTCTCTTTCCTTAGCTTCTCTTTCCGGAACACATAGGTGTCCCTAATACAATAGTCAAGATCTAAGGACTTCGAAACTCCGTCTACTGAACTCCCGCCTAGTGTCCTTTGATATTTTCGCGTCCTCCGGCAACTTCGAATTTTTTTTTCTTTTTTTAATTTGTTGATTGTTACCGACAATCCCAGTTTAAATAGAGAATAAGAAAGTAGAAAGATTCTTCAAACAGGACTGAGAGGGAGTGGAGAGATTCCTCAAACATGTCCGGGACGTGATTATATTATTCAGTCACCGTCTCCACTTTTTTATATATAAAAATAAATAAATGAATACAAAAATATCATAAATCATATATTTTTTTTTTATATTTTTCTTACCAGTACTAACCCGCCATCATTTTATTTCAGTCCATTATACTTTATTTTAGCTAAGAAATCTAAAATTTGTAAAATTGAAGTAAAAAAAATAATGAGCTTTTGCATTTCTTATAAATAATATTACTTATAAGCTATGATTGTAATATTTATTTAAATTTAAAATTTTAAAAGTAAAACACTATATTATATTTTTGTTTTTGAACATTATTTTAATAAAATAGAAATTATACCTTAGAAAATTTTTAAACCATATTTTTTAAAAAATAAAAATATGGGAAAAGATTTTTCCGGGAGAATCCGATTCCCACATATTTCTGGTGGGAACCCGATCCCCATGCATTCTTCGTGGGTATTCCCTATCCCCAAACCCCGCAAAAAACAACATTAAAAAACGAGTTTACCGAACATATAAGAATCCAAACTAATTTCTTGGCACGTTTAGTTGAAAGTTTTGTTTAAGATATTAGAAATAAGAGTCATTTTTGTTTAGTTCCACAATTAATTCTAACAATTTTATTATATTAATTAATTTTAAATAGTAGTTAATTTATTTTTATTAAATACTTTTAGTCCATTACATTTTAATTTAATTTTCATTGGTTAATAAATATGATACTGATTAATATAGTTTAAATTTTAGATTTTTTTAGTTTATTTAGTTATGATCTTCATACTTATCCTCAAACAAATAAGCTTAATTATGCATATAATAATATGAGTAATTAAAGTCTTTATAATGGACTCTGATCAAATATGGTTCTCTTTGGGCTTTCCTTCAAGGCGTTAACCCGTGTCTTATTTTCCTCTCCCGACTAATGAATGTGGGACATCACAATCCATCCCCTTCGGGGCTTAGTGTATTCACTGGCACTCTTTCCTTCTTCCATCCTTTCTTCCAATCGATGTGGGACCGTCACCGTGGGACATCACAATCCAGCCTCGAGACATCACAATCCACCCCCTTCGAGACCCAGTGTCCTCGCTGGCATTTTTTCCTTCTTCCAATCGATGTGTGGTCTGACATCACAATCCACCCCTTCCGGGCCAAACATTCTCACTAACACTCTTTCCTTCTTCCAATCGATGTAGGACCACCACCAAATCATGGGACATCACAATCCACCCCCTTCGAGGCCCAACATCCTCACTGACACTATTTCCTTCTTCCATTCCTTCTTTCAATCAATGTGGGACCGCCACCGTGGGACATCACAATCCACCCCCTTCGGGGCCCAGCGTCCTCACTGACACTCTCTCCTTCTTCCAATAGATGTGGGACCGCCATCAAATCCACCCCGCGTCCTTACTGGCACACTGCCTCGTGTCTACCCCCTTCGAGAAAGAGCGAGAAGTTTGACACATCGTCCGGTGTCTAGCTCTAATACCATTTATAACGGCCTAGATCAACCGCTTGTAGATATTGTCTTCTTTAGGCTTTTCCTTTCGGGCTTCCCCTCAAGGCTTTAAAATGCGTCTTCTTTTCTTTTTATTTCAAGTCAATCAAGCACGTAATTGAGTCTTATTAATCAAAACTTAAATACTTTTAATTTCTAAATTCTACTTAAAACATAAAAGAAACTCTCTTCCTTTACAAATTCATAAATTTAAAGCATACAAGGAATCAATAAACTAAGATATGTCCAAATTGACGGATATAGTTATAAGAGAATCTTTATATAGTAAGAAACACAATGTACTTCACAATATATGACATGACGTATGAATATGACGTAATAAATGGATAGGGATAATAATGTTATGATTTTGTTAACTTGGAACACATACACTTTTGATATCGTAGTCATAGTCTTAATAGTAATATTGTGGTCATAATCAAAGTTTTGTAATTTTCAACTCCGGGATTCAAATTAATCCGAACCCGCTTTAATTTTGGTAGGGTTTTATATTTTTTTGAAATCAATATTCTTATGTAGAAAGAAATAGAATGAAAAGATGGAATAATTGAGAGTATTGAGTGTTGGAAAGGGGAAAAAAATAATGAGTTTGTGTGTGGAGTTGGGATTGGAAGAGATGAACAGTAAGTTTGAATTCCAAGTCTTTGCAAAAGGATTCCTTTAGTCAATAACGTTTTAGTCTATTATCTATTTGTTTATGTGTTTCTTACAACAAGGTTTGTTCATTCAGATTCTTGTTTCCCACTATAAAAGGAGGAGCCTTGGCCACCCTCCCCATACCAACCTCAACCCCAACGCATCTCAAGCTCCCTTTTAGTCACTGACATGGGAGGGAACAGGCACAAGAAGTCTTCCTCTTCATTCTCCTTCCTTGCCTTCTTCAAATCCAAAAGGAGTAGAAAAGGAGACGGGTACGACCATGGTAGCACCTGGGACGACCTCTCGTGCCCTAGCAAGGTGTGGCCGAGCGATGCAGACAAACACCATCATTGGGTTGCCGAGCCTGGCATCGATAGAAAAGCCGATGATTACATCAAAAGGATTCATCTTAGCCGTGTCTTGGAAACCAAAAACCAAACTGTCACCGTCGCACCTTCGGGAACCAAGGCGGACATGTAAATCATCATCATCGTCATCATCTCTCTTTGTTTATTTTGTTGCATCCCCCTCTCTCTCTCTCCCTGTTATAATTCATTTTAAGTGTTGTGAGCTTATCAAATAATATATATACGACGATAGCTTAAACATTTTATTGATATCTATTCAAGTCTGTTATTGAAGAACAAGAATAAACAAATCATTTGAAGCTAAAAGCTTACAAAGTAAACCAATACTTAATTTAATTTGTTCCTCAACGTGGATGTCCACCAACCGGCTTGTCTTTTGCTTCTAACAACGTACGTACATTTCGAAGTACTTGTACAATCATTACCTTATCCAAATACTTCTCCAGGGAGATTTTGATGATTGATGAAACATTGAAAGGTTTCAAATTGAAAATTGTACTCTATGTCGTGTTTGGTTAATTAAGAGAAAGATCGTGAGTATATAAATATCTTTAAAAGGAGGAGTCCATTGTTCTTATCACGATGAACAGACAAATCATGTTATGCTTGCCAGGTTGATTCTCTTTGTATTTGAATTGAAGGAATGTTAAAAACATTTTTAAGTGCAATTTTTTTTTCTTTCTTTTGAGAAAAGTGAAAAGGTAAGATGCTTTCCCCTTATATTTTAGTTCAAGTGTAGGTTTGGTTTGGTTTAAAACAAAATTAGGCATTGCTTTACAGATTATATACATGATTTTGTTGTCGTGTAGTGGTTTTTAGTTCATCATATTACAGCTTTCAAAGTGCAATATGAAGAAAATTCCAACCCAAAGGAGTAAATAAGTAAAGAATTTAGGGTTTAGGGTTTCGGGGTTAGGGTCGGACCCTCTTCAAATTCTTTTTTACAGTCTCGAAAGTGAAGAATTTAGAAATTGCATAACTAAAGGAAGGTCCTTTATGTGGAGAAACCCAAAAAGACAAAGAAGAACAAAAGCTTTGCCGTAAATAATGTATGCACTTTTGTACTGATATTACTGGTAGGAACGAAGGACCTCCACAATAATACCATAATTTTCAATTGGAGTATAAGTTTGGGTGGTTTTGCTTTTGATTTCTCTATGTTTCATTCTTAATTAGGAACGTAGAATTCCGACCATTTTCAATGATTACATTAAAAGGAAAAAGATAAAAGGGTTTGAGGCCCTCCACTCCAAGTGCGTGTTTTTTGTCCCCAAAATGAAGGTGAGAGCAGCTGTGTTTTGTTCTTTTGCTTTTGCTTCAGCTGTACTTGAGAGAATCTTAGAACATAATTACATTTATTTAATTAAATGAGTGGTTTTATTTAAAACCCAAAAGGGATTAATAAAGGAGATTCTTTGTAAATATCTAAGCTTTTGGGCAGCTAATTCTTCCAAATTTTAAACTCGTGTGGTTCTTTGGACGCAGCATCGCCCTTTGATGTCCTCTCAAAGAGCATGAGTGGTTATCATTTGTTGTTAGCTTCCCTCGTGCTCAATATCAAAGATTGAAACCAAGTGATTGATTTAGAAGAATTTGATATCAATGATTGAAACCAAGTGATTGATTTAGAAGAATTTGATATCAATCTAGGGCAGCATGGGTGGGGAGTGTGTAGGAGGATTCCATGCATGGAAAAGAGAATTGAAGTCCAAGTGATGGATTCCTTTATGTAGGGATTGTTCATGCGTTTTTGACTAAACCTCCTCCATCAATTCATGGGAGTGGTTTGGATCCTACACATTGCCCTGTTCTTCAGCTCTCCAATGATTCAGGCACTGCTTTTTCATATTCATTCATTGTTGGGTACATGGGAGAAGCTTTGTTTTCAAGTACATGGGAGAAGCTTTGTAGGCTAACCGTGTTGAGGATTATTGGGAGTGAGTTCCACGTTGGTTAATTTAGTGGAAGATCATGAGCTTATAAGTGAGAAATATATCTCTATTGGTATGAAGCCTTTTGGGAAAGCCCATAACAAAGCCATGAGAGCTTATGCTCAAAGGGGACAATATCATACCATTATGAAAAGTTTTGATTCCTAACATGGAATCAGAGCTATGTCTTAAACTTAGCCATGTCAATAGAATTCTCAAATATCGAACAAAGAATTGTGAGCCTCAAAGGTGTAGTCAAAAGTGACTAGAGTGTCAAACAAAGGGTGTACTTTGTTCGAGGGCTCTAGAGAATAGAGTCGAGCCTCGATTAAGGGAAGGCTATTCGAGATCTCCATAAGCCTCATGAGAGGCTTATAGTGTACTTTGTTTGAAGGGAGGATTGTTGAGGATTATTGGGAGTGAGTCCCACATTGGTTAATTTAGTGGAAGATCATGGGTTTATAAGTGAGGAATACTATCTCCATTGTGGACAATATCATACCATTGTGGAGAGTCGTGATTCCTAACAGACCCTTCAACCAAATCTTTTCCTAGGATGCATGTGAGTGATGACAAACCATTCTAAAAGAACTCGTGTTGGTTTGTGTAGATAGTCTTTTCTCTTAAGATGCGAGAAGTAGGTAGCATTACCATGTCGTATGGATAAAGAGAATGTCGAGGCCATCACCTAGTGAATCTAGATTATGAATCCTGGACACGAGTCATTACAAGAAAAATTTATTATTATGTTTTTGTAATTTAACTTAAAATGATATGCTTACATGCTTGGTGGGTGGGTCATTATTGTTAGATTCTAAACTAAAACCTGTCCAATACGGGTGACCCCAATGTTTTATGGCCCGACCAAAGAAACCTACGATGCGACACTATTTCAAATAAGAATCATAGAAGTCTCTAGAGTGTTGTAGAACAATTGGAGCCTTTTTCTTTTGCATATATAATAAATAAAGTTTTAATTTCTCTACCAAATTTTAGTTTTAATCACCGCTTGTTTAAAATTTTCAAATATCTCATGTAAAAAAATTGTATGTTATGATTTTATTTTATCATTATTTTCATTTTACTTCAAGAAAATCAAAGACGCTTCAAAATCAATACCACATGTATATTTTTTAACCATTTTTGTAACCGTAAAATGAAAGTCAAAAGAAGGGAAAATGAGTCATTCGGTCCCTCCAACCATTATAGGGGTCCAATAATGCCCAATCCGAATACCTACAAAACACGAAAATAGTTAGAGAGAAAAGTTGAGAGGAGATCAAAGGAGCCATCGCGAAATCTCGTCGGACCACCACCTGAATCCACCTTCAGTCGAGACCTAAACACAAGAACTCCCTGCTTGGAAGGACAGATGGGCTCGCAAGGCCAACGCTCCTTCAAGATCTGATAGTTTGCGAGGTAGGTTCTTGATCAATCTTCTTCAGATCTAAGATACTCCTTGACGATTCTAGATTGAATCTTACTGTATGTTCAACTAGGGAGGTTGTACTTCAAGATCTGTGAACTAACTCGGCCGAAAAGGATTCAAATCTGAGATTGTTCTTCCAAGAACAGTAAGCAAGAGAAGATCTACCGACGTCCATATATTGATTTGTATGGGAGTAATAAATTAAGGAAAAAAATACCTAAGTAGTTTATTTAAAGATCTACAAATTTGCCGAAGAAATCGTCTTAATTTGAGCCCTAAATCGAAAGATACATAAGTTCAAAGAAACTAACCCTAATCTACGATTTCGTCTTATAGGAGAGAGGAATTTTTCCGATAGCCATGTGTCGACCGGCAACTGGTGAAGCGCGGCTTGGCAAGGCGGGGACACGACTCAGGTGTCGACTGGAGCTACGCGTTGGATGTCGGGTGGAGCAACACAGACACGTGTCGTCTGCAAACCCGCAACCGCAAACCGACCTATAACCATCAGCTCAAACCAACCCGCTGTCCTACTGAGTGAACCGAGTCACCTACCCAAATGGCTACCAAATCGGACCGCTGACCTGCGACTGCACAGAATCAACCCGCGCGTGCCACCTGCAACTAGGACCTTCCCCAGCGTGTGAGGGTGTGTGTAAGGCCATGTAAGGCCCATTTTGCTCCGTTTCACTTCTGCTTGCCCAATTTTCGTCCCGATTCTAATTCTAACCATGTTTTCCTGTGATTAAGGACCTAATTGATTAAAATCAATATTTTTAGACACCCTACTTGCATAGAAACGCTAGCAAAAGGGCATGCGTTAACCATGTAAGTTACCACACTATATTTAGGAAGAAATACTTGTTAGATTTGCTTGGATAACATCCATGCTAGTATATTTGCCTTAGGTGTAGCTTTCCTTGAATGAATTTAGGTAAGTTGATAAATATGAGTATGAACATACTATATGAAACATTATACAAATTTTCTGGATGTGCAATTATGATTTAAGTTTCTGCTATATATATGTAAGTGCTTAATGCATGTTGAAAGGAGGATGGAAATTTGTGAACTCTGCACTCCAAGAGCTTGATGGATGTTATCGCTCCTTTGAGCATGTATGTTTATTTTTTCATGAATTATGTATGCTAGATAACAGTTGCATGCACACTCAGTTAGCTTTCATGATCCAATGTAATGATAGGTTTAGGGTTTTGGTGGTTAGAGTGACAAGTCACTCAGTTTTGACCTAACCTTTTTCCTAAAAGCCTAACAGACCACCACGGTGAACGAACCACCTTAGGAGTATCCTTAGGCTGCTAGTGTATGAACGCTTTGTTGAGGATTGTTGGGATGGAGTTCCAACTTGGCTAATTTAGGGCATGATCATGGGTTTATAAGCAAGGAATAGTATCTCCATTGGTATGAGGCCTTTTGGGGAAGCCCAAAGCAAAGCCATGAGAGCTTATGCTCGAAGTGGAAAATATCATACCATTGTGGAGATCCGTGATTCCTAACATGGTATCAGAGTCATACCCTAAACTTAGTAATGTCAATAGAATCCTCAAATGTCGAACAAAGTATTGTGAGCCTCGAAGGTATAGTCAAAAGTGACTAAAGTGTCGAACAAAGGGTTTACTTTGTTTGAAGACTCCAAAAAATGAGTCAAGCCTCGATTAAGGGGAGGTTGTTCGAGGGCTTCATAGGCCTCAGGGGAGGCTCTATAGTGTACTTTGTTCGAGGGGAGGATTGTTGAGGATTGTTGGGATGGAGTTCCACATTGGCTAATTTAGGGAAAGATCATGGGTTTATTAGCAAGGAATAGTATCTCCATTGGTATGAGGTCTTTTGGGGAAACCCAAAGCAAAACCATGAGAGTTTATGCTCAAAGTGGACAATATCGTACCATTGTGGAGATTCGTGATTCTTAACACGCTGCCATCCTTAGGCTCCTGTAGATACTTAGGTTAAAGAGTCGTATCCTTTGTGACCATGCTCATCAATCACATGCTGCTCATGACTAGATAATCTCACCTATTTGAATTGTGAAGTTAAAGCTAAGTTGATGTTTAAAGAATATAAGATGACTTTGTGTTGTGTTGTAATTGCACATTTCCTGGAGGATGTGCTATGAACAAAATCTATGAACAAAATGTAACTGTATTTTTTCTGTTATGGTAGATAATGACACCAAAGAGACGCAGATCCTATATTGGGCCTAGACTCAGAAAGGAAAAAAAAGAGTTGCATAGGACACTGTTAGGTGGAACAAATTGAACCTCAAGAGGAAGTTAGAGATGTGTCCCCAAGCAAGTGAGAGAACTGTACCACGGGTTCCAAGAATTGGAATGGGCCATAGGGGAGTGGTGAACCAAGACAAATCTGACCCAGACTCTACTGCTCCCCTCCCAGAGGCAGTCACGCTCACATGGGATGTACTACCAACATTCATGTTAATCTCAATGGAAAATCAGACTCTAATGACCTAAATGATGCAGACACTGATGGCTAATCAGACATCAGTGCAAGGGACTAGAGACTTAGGGACTATGACGGTGGAATCCCATTACTTGAAAGCTTTCCAAAGATATAAACTATCTTCCTTTTACGGTGGCAAGGTAGATCCTATTGTAGTAGATGTTAAATAAAAAGCTATGGTTTTTTCTCTATTTAGGTTATTCGTTGATTTTTTTTTTAAGGTAAGAGCCTATTTTTAGGTGCCATTTGAGCAACTCTAGTAACAAGATTTGTTAGCTAGTTCCGCCCATTTTAGAATGTAATATGTTTTAAATAGCCCAATTAAATGAGAAACATTTGCACCCGTTTTTAAAGCAACAAATCCCAAAACTTCCGACTCTTCCTTTATTTTTCTTCGGCTTTTCTATTTTTCTTCTCCTAACAATTTTAATTTTTTGGACAATTTTTCTTAGTTAAGGATTTCCTCGCCAGATGAATTGCTCAGTGAAAGATAACAGCAGAGACTTGGCTAGAGGCTATTGAAACAACCTTTCATTCTATGAACTATCTTCGGGAGTATCAGGTCCATTGTGGGGCATATATGTTGAAAGGAGAGACACATTTATGGTAGAAAGACACTTAGAGGATTATTGCACCACATGGACAGACTATTACTTGGTGTCAGTTCAAAGAAGCCTACATTCGGAAATATTATCTAGTCACTGCTAGAATGAAAATGCAAGAAGCATATATCAGCATTGAGGGGTTAAAGGCCAAGGGATTCATTATTGGTCTAAGGGAGGATCTAAAGGGGCAGGTAGCCCAGACATCCTCTGATTATGCAGAAGCCCTTTGAGTGGTGATCCACATCGACATGCCCGAGATCGACAAGTTACAGTCAAGATTAGCTAGACACCCCACGCTGCAATTCAAGGGAAGAGAACAGACATGAACCACCCTAGAATTGGCAGACGGCCCTAAGGCGGCACAAGTGTAACGACCAATCTTCGACGCATCGAATCACGGTTCGCCACATGGACTCAAGAGTAAAAATCTTTCAATACTTTTTATTGTTTGGACAGGGGACTAAAAGTTCAAAGTTGTCTCATATACATTTCAAAATATCAAAATATCAAAATTACTACAAAACACATAACGAAAACTTGTAGAGTCACATAAAAAGGAAACGGTTGCAAAATATCGCGTGTTTTTCCAAAAACGTCAAAATCATAACCAAAACTACATGGGAGAAGAGGACTCAATCTAAGGGCCCCTTCTGTAGCTGCACGCTCCACACGTTCCCGCCACCGATCCAGATATACTTTTCACCTGAAAAATAGAAATAACACGGAATGGGTATATACAAATACTCAGTAAGCAACCTGCTCGTAAGCTCTTGTCGAACTTAGCCCTATTCACGAGATCTTAAGCTTTGTGCTCGAATAGTCGCTAGTCGAAGACCTAGTGGTGCTTGGAAACGTCTAACTATTACTAAGATTAGTAACTACCTGCCATTATGCCTCGCTAGGCCGAGTCAGTAACTACTTGTCATACGCCCTTGTTGGCTCAGATTAGTAAAACTACCTATCTTAGGAACAATAACTACCTATCACTATGCCGCTCGACTGGATCATTAAGAAAGCCATGACTCGTCTCATTATTCACCTCTAGCGAGTTACCATAGTAATATACTATGATTACCCTCAACCCCTTGTGGGTGACTACTAAAATGGTACATCTATCGTCTACGTAATTCATAACTTATGATAACTAGCACATAATAAATGGTCCAACTCACAAAGGGCAACAATGGCTACCCAAGCTCCACACCCAATGCCTAACAAAGAGTCACGACAACAACACGCCACCATGCTAAATCACGTAATAACCATCTAGTTCAACATAAAGCATACCATTCCATATGCCTATCAGAAATTTCACATTCATGCCAACGAAACTATATAACCAAACAAATTATCGAAGTACCACCTCCATGAACTAAATTTATCCATCCCTAAATACGGTACTAAATTATTTGTCCACAAATCCAAACCGACGCCTACAAGAAATCACATAGAAACTTGCTCCAGATGGTTACTAACTTGATCGTAGACTTCTCGAAACTTTATCGAATCTTCAAGTGTCCACTTGACTAAGCTAATTGAAAATTTTCCTATAAATAAGGCATTATGTAATGTGTGAGTGAAGTACCTAAATCTGAATAAAGACGAATCAAATGGTGTGAAATGAAAAGAAAATGAAAAGAAAAATTCGGGTTTCGGTTATGTACAGGTGAGTCGGGTCGGTACAATGGTTCAGGTCCGGCTACGCCCCATGATTTTTGTCTTCTTCTTCTCACCTTCTTCTTGATCTTTCTTTCCTCTCAGCACCCCATGTATTCTTTTTCAAGAGGACTCATCAACTTCCCTTGACCATAACCTAGGTACACCGACCTAGTGAAACGTATTAGGGTTTTCGGGAAAGGAGCAACAAAAATCACACCACTAGGGCTTACCTGTTGGTTTTCACAGAATTTCGGTGAGAGGAAATTGGGAAAATGCGTAACAAAAAAGGAGAGAGAAAAATAACTCTGACTGCGTTCACGTTGTTTTATTTTCTGAACAAATATCCTATTTAAAATAAAAAGGATTCTAAAATTGGCTGAGAGTGGCCAACTAAATCTGTGCCACTCCCTACAAAGTTTCAGTCTAAAACTATGGTGATCCATTCGACGTGATTTGTCAAATGGTCAAACTCACGATTTTCTGAAATCGTGTGAATAAGAAAAACGGTAAAACTCAGGTTTTATCTAACAATCTCCTCCTAAAACCTGTAGTATATCTACCTTACTATTTGAACTCCGATCTTTGAGCGTAGTTCTTCAAATTTCATCCGCGCCAGGGACTTGGTGAAGATGTCTCCAAGTTGTTCCTCTGTTCGGATCTAATCAATTTTGATGAGCCCTCGATCTGCACATTCTCGAATGTAGTGGAATCTGATTTCTATGTGCTTGCTTCGTTCATGCAAAACTGGATTTTTGATCAGGGAGATCGTAGCTTTGTTGTCTACGTATAGCATTGGTGGATCACTTTCTCTCCCGATGAGTTCTTCCATTAGTCGCGCAAGCCAGATCCCTTGTGTTTCTGCCATTGAAGCGGCAATGTATTCTGCTTCACAGGAAGACAAAGCAACTACCTTCTGTTTTGTTGATTGCCAGCAGATTGCACCGCCTGAGAGAAAGTAGATCATTCCGCTAGTGCTCTTACGATCATCAACGTCACCGGCCATGTCACTATCACTGTAGCCAACTAGCTTGAGTTTCTCCTTTCCGCTCCCTGCGCAGTATCTTACACCCCAGCCTCTGGTTCCGGCTACATAGCGCAGGATGCGCTTGACAGCCGCTAAATGCTCCTCCCTAGGTGCTTCCATAAACCGGCTCACATATCCAACAGAATAAGCAAGATCAGGACGAGAGTTTACCAGATAGCGTAGACTCCCGACAATGCTGCGGTAATTGGTGGAGTCGACTGTCGTCGTAGTGCCAGCCTTCCTTAGTTGGAGTCGGGCCTCCATTGGCGTCCTTGTAGGATTACTGTCCACAAGTCCAGTTGTGTCCAGCAGCTTCTTTGCGTATGCACTTTGGCAGATGGAGATGCCGGTAGAATTCTGTTGCACTTCGATGCCGAGATAGTAGCTGAGCACGCCGAGATCGCTCATCTCGAAGTTTTTCGACATCTCCTTCTTGAACCTTCCGAGGACTTCCATGTCACCTCCAGTGATTATGAGGTCGTCGACGTACACTCCCACGATTAGTCGCTTCTTGTCATGGCCGTGCGTGTACATGCCATGCTCAGAGGCGCAACGTTTGAATTTCAGTGACAGTAAGGTACTATCGAGCTTCGCGTTCCAGGCTCGTGGAGCTTGTCGAAGCCCGTAGAGTGCCTTGTGCAGGCGCAATACTTTATTGGGGTTGTTGTTATCCAGGAAGCCAGGTGGTTGTCGGACATAAACAGTCTCCTTCAGTTCTCCGTTAAGGAAAGCAGACTTTACGTCCATATGGTGAACCTCCCAAGAGTAATGTGCTGCAATTGCAAGTAAGAAACGAACGGATTCTAACCTTGCCACTGGCGCAAATACCTCTTCGAAGTTCACTCCTTGCTTCTGGACGTAGCCCTTCGCCACCAGGCGGGCCTTGTGTTTCACAACTTCTCCTTTTTCGTTGCGCTTCAGTTTGAAGACCCATTTGAGCCCTATGGCTTGGTGTCCCGGCGGCATATCCTCTAGACTCCACGTCTGATTTTCGGTGATGGATGTCATCTCCTCCTGCATTGCCTTCAGCCAGCACGGGTTCTTTTCTGCTTCGGCGAAGGTGTTCGGTTCATCTGCACTGATGGCATGTAGTTCGGCCACTTCTTCGAGCTCGCGCACTGCCAGTCCAGGTGGTTCACCTCCTCCTACTAGGTCGTCCATCCTCCGGTACCTGGCTTCCAGATCAGTATCGTGATCGGCATCCAGCGTCGAATCCACAGTCCGTGGTGTTGCGAATTCCACTGGTTCAGGGGTTGCACCTGCTGGCGGCTGTGACGGCTGCTGATGCTGGGCTCCTCCTTCTTCCGGCTCAGTGACGAGGTACTCCACCGTGAATTGATTTGGATTATGGTCTGCCTCGATCACGTCATTCCACTGCCAGAAGATGCTTTCATCGAAGACGACGTCGCGAGACACGTGAGCTCGCCCCCCTACAGGATCATATAGTCTGTACGCCTTGCTCCCGGGTTCATAGCCGATAAAAACGACCTTCAGCCCCCTAGGATCGAGCTTGGCGAGGTGGGGACGTGTTACCTTCATGTAAGCGACGCAGCCGAACACGCGAAAATGATGTACCGCTGGTTTTTTGTTGTACCAGGCCTCATATGGTGTCTTCCCGTCAAGGCTTCGGGTTGGTGACCGACTGAGGAGATATACGGCCGTCATTACTGCCTCTCCCCAGAATCTCCCAGGCATCCCGGCCATCACCAACAATGACCTTGCTGTCCCGACGATGGTCTGATTCCGGCGCTCCACCACTCCGTTCTGTTGGGGGGAGTAGGGCGCCGTTAGGTGCCGTTGTATGCCGATTTCGTCACAGTACTTACCGAAACTTGTCGAGGTGAATTCTCCGCCTCGGTCTGTGCGCAGCACTCGCATCTTCTTCTCACATTCGGCCTCCGCTCGCGCTTTAATGCACTTAACCGCCTCTGCCGCCTCACTTTTCGCTTGCAGTAGGGTCAGCCACATGAAGCGGCTTTTGTCATCGACTAATAGGAGGAAGAAACTCTTACCGCCTGGGGTCGCCGGCTTGATGGGCCCGCAGATATCGCCGTGTACAAGCTCCAACGGCTCATCGGCT